>NC_091849.1:32601659-32870995 GCF_037783145.1 Equus przewalskii
TTTCGAAGCAAGTCTTAAGGTAGGAGGTTTTCCAGAAATATACATAGAATAAAACCCAAACGTCAATCAACGTAATGTCCTTCGTTTCATCAACTGCTTAAAGAAACTCTGGAAAATGGCGGCAGCACAGAAGAAGCCAATGTTTCCAGGGATGGCATGGAATGAAAGGCAAATAGCAGGGATGGAAGAGGATGGAGGGAAGAGTAAGGGAAACTGACAGAACTTAAAATGGAAGAAGCCCAACACCATCCGATTCGGGTGGGAAAACTCAACACTCAGGAGAAGTGCATGTAACTGGATGGCTTAGAGATATAGTGGCAGGCGTCTCACAGAGGCCAAGACAGCAGGCGTCCTAAGGAGCGATGGAAGAAGAGGGATATCAGACAACTTACCCACGTTTTTCCTAAGTTCCTCTGAAAAGAAAATAGCAAAGTTCACCGTCAATTTCACAGGATGCAGACACGAAAACAAATTCAGGTTTCTTAAAATTCACTATTTAAAATTACCACTATCAAGGTTTAGCTCGCCTCACTCTCTCTCTCTCTCTCTCTCTCTGTCACACACACACACACACACACACACACACAGCAAGAGACATACCCCGTGGCTCAGGAAAACAGTGGAGTACATTATAGGAACCTGTCTTTTTCATGTTCAGTCTTTGCTGAAGAGTGAGGGAAGAAAGGAACAATGTCTTTGAAATGAAGGTACATTGCCAGCATGGGATGAGCATGGACATTTGAAACCCTTCCACAGTTCACACTGTGATGCAAATTGACCCAGATTGGTGAGCATCAGAGCCTTGAGGTTGCAAAGGATATCTCACCCAGCAGAGGCACACTTGTCTTACATCCCTCCACTCCTCGGAGCAAGGGGAATTAAGATAGGAAAGGAAACCATGAGGGGAGGAATGATAGGGCTTTCTCTACAATTAACAACATGAATCAGTCCTCTTTTGTCGAGCTGTCCTGTTTTTCAGAAGACGATGCAGACAGGCACACATAGGTGCGTCACCACTCTAAAAATGAGGAGGAAGAGGACAGTAAAGGCACCCATCTGTCCCACTCTGTATCTCGACCAGTAGTCATATGAAAGTCCAATGTGCATTGCAGAGAGAAATTTGCAAATTCCATTCTACACTAAAAGGAGAGTATGACTGGAAAACATCATTGGAAAAGGAGGCCGTAAAAATGGAAGGATTCTGTTACGTGTCCTTTGGGAATCAGGCCAGGCCAATAGCTGCCTGTGTTGTTCTCGAACACATTCACAATGAGATATGCTAGATTTGAACCTTCCTTAGGTCATACAATCCTTCTACCAACATTTAGAGGAAATTGCAGCTTGGCGATTTCATCTTTGTGGCAATAGAAATGCCAAAGAATAAAGAGCGATCAGTGTGGTCGGACATTTTTTGAAACTTAGATGAACATACGTAACATATTTAGATGCATGGGAACACTAGGGTAGTATGTTCGAGGGCCGAGGGAGCGTGACCGACAGGTCACACTTGTCCAATGAGTGATATCTGTTATAACAACAACTTTGAGCACACAATGGATAGAGATGCTTCACTCAGCAGTCTGGGATCTTCTCTTGTCTTTTGGTCTAGTGGGCATGTATGAGTTGCATAGGCATGGGCCCTCAAACTTGGAACATACCAAAGAGGTCTTAAGTTAGGAGGTTCTCCAGAGATAAATAGAGAGTAAAACCCAGAAGCCTACCAACATAATGTCCTTCTTTTTGCTGCCTTCTTAAAGAAACTCTGGGAAATGTCAGCAGGACAGAAGAAGCCAATGTTTCCAAGGATTTCAAGAGATGAAATGCAAATAGCAGGAAAGGAAGTGGATGGAGGAAGGAGGAATGGTAAGTGACAGAACGTATAATGGGAGAAGCGCAACAACATCCAATTTAGGTGGGCACAGTCAAAACCCAGGGGAAGTGCATGTAAATGGATGGCTTAGAGATATTATGGCAGGGGTCACAGAGGGCAAAATCAAGTATCCCGAGGAGTTATGGGGGTAGAGGGATCTCAGACAACTCACCGAAGTTCCTCTGAAGTTCCTCTGAAAAAAAAATCGCAAAGTTCAATGTCAATTTCACAGGATGCAAACACGAAAACAAATTCAGATTTCTTAAAATTCACCATATAAAATTACCACTATCAAGGTTTGGCTCACCTCACTCTCACACACACAAACACACGCACACAGCAAGAGACATACACAGTGGCTCAGGAAAGCACTGGAATACATTATAGGAACTTGTCTTTTTCATGTTCAGGCTTCGCTGAAATGTAAAGGAAGAAAGGAACAATTTCTTGGAAAGGAAGGCACATTGCCAGGATGGGAGGAGCACTGCCATTTGAAACCCTTCCATAGTTTCCTTTGTGATGCAAATGGACCCATATTTGTGAGAATGAGATTCTGAAGTGTCAAAGGACACTGCACCCATCAGACACAGGGTTGCTTTACATTCATCCATTCCTTGGTGCAAAAGAACTAGGACAGGAAAGGACACCTCGAGGGCAGGAGTGATAGGACTTCCTCTAGAATTAACAATATCAATCACAACTTTTTTGTCGAGCTATCCCATTTTTCAGAAGCAGAGGCAGACAATGCAGAAATATGTGATTCAGGCAATCGAAAAGCGATGAGGAAACGTATAGTAAAGTCACCCATCCGTCCCAAGCTCTATCTGGACTAGCAGTCATACGAAACATGCTATGTACATTGAAGAGATCAATTTCTAAATTGCATTCCAAAGGAAATCAAGAGTTTAACTGGAAAACGTCATTGGAATACGGGGCCGTCAAAATGTACGGATTGTATTACGTGTCCTTTGGGAATCAGGCCAGGTCAATAGCTGCCTGTGTTGTTCTCGAACACATCTTCAATTGAGATAAGTTAAATTTGAACCTTCCTGAGGTCATGAAATCCTTCTACCCATATTTAGAAGAAATTGCAGCTTGCCGATTTGATCATGGAGGCAATGAAAATGCCAAAGAATACAGAGCGATCAGTGTGTTCGGAAATTTTTTAAATGTGAAGAGAAAAAATGTAACATAGTTAGATGCATGGGAACACTTGGGTAACGTTCTCGAGGGCAAAGGGAATGTCACCCTCAGGTCCCACTTGGCCAATGAATGATATCAGTTATAGCAAAATTTTGATCACATAATGGATAGAGGGGCTTCACTCAGCAGTTGTGGATTGTCTCTTCTCTTTCAGTGTATTGGGTGAGTATGAGTTGCATAGGCACGGGCCCTCAAACTCGGAACTTTTGAAGCAAGTCTTAAGGTAGGTGGCTATCCAGAAATATATGTAGAATAAAACCCAAACGTCCATCAATGTAATGTCCTTCGTTTCATCAACTGCTCAAAGAAACTCTGGTAAATGGCTGCAGCGCAGAAGGAGCCAATGTTTCCTAGGAAGGCATGGAATGAAATGCAAATGGTAGGGATGGAAGAGGAAGGAGGGAAGGGTAAGGGAAACTGAGAGAACTTAAAATGGAAGAAGCCCAATACCATCTGATTTGGGTGGGACAAGTCAACATTCAGGAGAAGTGCATGTAAATGGATGGCTTAGACATATAGTGGCAGGGTCTAACAGAGGCCAAGACAGCAGGCGTCCTACGGAGCTATTGAAGAAGATGGATATGAGACAACTTACCGAGGTTTTTCCTAAGTTCCTCTGAAAAAAAATAGCAAAGATCACTGACAATATCACAGGATGCAAACACGAAAACAAATTCCGATTTCTTAAAATTCACTATTTAAAATTACGACTGTCAAATTTTAGCTTCCTTCACACTCTCTCTCTCTCACACACACAAACACACACACACACAGAGCAAGAGACATACACTGTGTCTCAGGAAAACACTGGAGTACATTATAGGAACTTGTCTTTTTCATGTTCAGTCTTTGCTGAAGACTGAGGGATGAAAGGAACCATATCTTGGAATGAAGGTACATTGCCAGCATGAGATGTGCATGAACATTTGAAACCCTTGCACAGTTTACACTGTGATGCAAATTGAACCAGATTGGTGAGCATCAGAGCCTTGAGGTTGCAAAGGCTATCTCACCCAGCAGAGGAACATTTGTGTTACATCCCCCCACTCCTATATGCAACAGGAATTAAGATAGGAAAGGAAACCATGAGGGGAGGAATGATAGGGCTTTCTCTACAGTTAACAATATGAGTCAGTTCTCTTTTGCTGAGCTGTCTTATTTTTCAGAAGATGATGCGGACAGGCACACATACGTGAGTCACCCACTCTAAAAGTGAGGAGGAAGGGGACAGTAAAGGCACCCATCTGTTCCAATCTGTATCTCGAACAGTAGTCATATGAAAGGTCCTATGTCATTGGAAAGATAAATTTGCAAATTTCACTCTACAATAAAAGAAGAGTATGAGTGGAAAACATCATTGGAAAAGGATGCTGTAAAAATGGAAGGATTCTCTTATGTGTCCTTTGGGAATCAGGCCAGGCCAATAGCTGCCTGTGTTGTTCTCGAACACATTCGGAATTTAGATATATTAGATTTGAACCTTCCATAGGTCACACAATCCTTCTACCAACATTTAGTGGAATTTGCAGCTTGGCGATTTGGTCTTTGTGACAATAGAAATGCCAAAGAATAAAGAGCGATCAGTGTGGTCGGACATTTTTTGAAACTTAGATGAACATACGTAACATATTTAGATGCATGGGAACACTAGGGTAGTATGTTCGAGGGCCGAGGGAGAGTGACCCTCAGGTCACACTTGACCAATGAGTGATAGCTGTTATAACAACAGCTTTGAGCACACCATGGATAGAGATGCTTCACTCAGCCGTCTGGGATCTTCTCTTGTCTTTTGGTCTAGTGGGCACGTATGAGTTGCATAGCCATCGACCCTCAAACTTGGAACATACCAAAGAGGTCTTAAGTTGGGAGGTTCTCCAGAAATAAATAGAGAGTAAAACCCATAAGCCTACAACAAGGTGTCCTTCTTTTTGCTGCCTTCTTAAAGAAACTCTGGGAAATGTCAGCAGGACAGAAGAAGCCAATGTTTCCAAGGATTTTAAGATATGAAATGCAAATAGCAGGAGTGGAAGTGGATGGACGAAAGAGGAATGGTAAGTGACAGAACGTATAATGGGAGAAGCGCAACAACATCCAATTTAGGTGGGCACAGTCAAAACCCAGGAGAAGTGCATGTAAATGGATGGCTTAGAGATATTATGACAGGGATCACAGATTGCAAAATCAGGTGTCCCGAGGAGTTATGCAGGTAGAGGGGTCTAGACAACTCACCGAACTTCTTCTGAAGTTCCTCTGAAAAAAATCACGAGGCTAAATGTCAATTTCACAGGATGGAATCGGGAAAATAAATTCAAATTACTTAAAATTCACTATTTAAAATTTCCACTATCAAGGTTTCGCCCACGTCACTCTCACACACTCAAACACACGCACACTGCAAAAGACATACACAGTGGCTCAGGAAAACACTGCAATACATTATAGGAACTTGTCTTTTTCATGTTCAGGCTTCGCTGAAATGTAAAGGAAGAAAGGAACAATTTCTTGGAAATGAAGGTACATTGCCAGGATGGGAGGAGCACTGCCATTTGAAACCCTCCCATAGTTTAGTCTCTGATGCAATTTGACCCATATTTGTGAGAATGAGAACCTGAAGTTTTCAAAGGACATCTCACCCAACAGACACACAGTTGCTTTGCATTCATCCACTCCTTGGTGCAAAAGAATTAAGACAGGAAAGGTCACCACGTGGGGTGGAATGATAGGACTTCCTCTAAAATTAACAATATCAATCAGGACTCTCTTGTCGAGGTGTCCCGTTTTTCTGAATGCAGAAATACATGATTCAGGCACTCCAAAAGCGATGAGGAAGCGGACAGTAAAGGCACCCATCCGTCCCAAGCTCTATCTGGACTAGCAGTCATACGAAACATGCTATGTATATTGAAGACATAAATTTCTAAATTGCATTCCAAAAGAAATCACGAGTTTAACTGGAAAACGTCATTGGAAAGGGTGATGTCAAAATGTAAGGATTCTGTTACATGTCCTTTGGGCATCAGGCCAGGCCAATAGCTGCCTGTGTTGTTCTCGAACACATTCAGAATTGAGGTACATTAAATTTGAACCTTCCTGAGGTCATAAAATCCTTCTACCCATATTTAGAAGAAATTGCAGCTTGCCGATTTGATCATGGTGGCAATGAAAATGCCAAAGAATACAGAGCGATCAGTGTGTTAGGAAATTTTTTAAATGTTAAAGGAATTATGTAACATAGCTAGATGCATGGGAACACTTGGGTAATATATTCGAGAGCAGAGGGAGTGTCACCCTCAGGTCCCACTTGGCCAGTGAATGATATCAGTTATAAGAAATTTTGATGGTGTAATGGATAGAGGGGCTGCACTCAGCAGTTTGGCATCTTCTCTTTTCTTTCAGTGTATTGGGTGAGTATGAGTTGCATAGGCATGGGCCCTCAAACTCGGAACTTTTGCAGCAAGTCATAAGTTAGGAGGTTTTCCAGAAATATATATAGAATGAAACCGAAACATCAATCAACGTAATGTCCTTCGTTTCATCAACTGCTTAAAGAAACTCTGGGAAATGGCTGCAGTGCGGAAGAAGCCAATGTTTCCAAGGATGGCATGGAATGAAAGGCAAATAGCAGGGATGGAAGAGGATGGAGGGAAGAGTAAGGGAAACTGACAGAACTTAAAATGGAAGAAGCCCAACACCATCCGATTTGGGTGGGAAAAGTCAACACTCAGGAGAAGGGCATGTAAATGGATGGCTCAGAGATATAGTGGTAGGCGTCTCACAGAGGCCAAGACAGCAGGCGTCCTAAGGTGCTATGGAAAAAGAGGGATATGAGACAACTTACCGAGGTTTTTCCTAAGTTCCTCTGAAAAAAAAATAGCAAAGTTCACTGTCAATTTCACAGGATGCAAACAGGAAAACAAATTCAGATTTCTTAAAATTCCCTATTTAAAATTACCACTATCAAGGTTTCTCTCACCTTACTCTCACCCTCTCTCTCTCTCTCTCTCTCTCACACACACACACACACACACACACAGCAAGACACATAGACCATGCTCAGGAAAATAGTGGAGTACATTGTAGGAACTTGTCTTTTTCATGTTCAATCTTTGCTGAAGAGTGAAGGAAGAAAGGAACAATGTCTTTGAAATGAACGTACATTGCCAGCATGGAATGAGCATGGACATTTGAAACCCTTCCACAGTTTACACTGTGATGCAAATTGACCCACATTGCTGAGCATCAGAGCCTTGAGGTTGCAAAGGGTATCTCACATAGCAGAGGCACATTTGTCTTACATCCCTCCACTCCTCTTTGCAAGAGGAATTAAGATAGGAAAGGAAGCCATGAGGGGAGGAATGATAGGGCTTTCTCTACAATTAACAACATGAATCAGTCCTCTTTTGTCGAGCTGTCCTGTTTTTTAGAAGATGATGCGGACAGGCACACATACGTGAGTCACTCACTCTAAAAGTGAGGAGGAAGGGGACAGTAAAGTCACCCCTCCGTCCCAATCTGTATCTGGACCAGTAGTCATATGAAAGGTCCTATGTGCATTGCAGAGAGAAATTTGCAAATTCCATTCTACAATAAAAGAAGAGTATGAGTGGAAAACGTCTTTGGAAGATGAGTCTGTAAAAATGGAAGGATTCGGTTACATGTTCTTTGGGAATCAGACCAGGCCAATAGCTGTCTGTGTTTGTTCTCGAACACATTCAAAATTGAGATACAGTAGATTTGAAGCTTCCTTAGGTCATACAATCCTCCTAGCAAAATTTAGAGGAAAGCGCAATTTGGCGATTTGATCTTTGTGGCAATAGAAATGCCAAAGGATAAAGAGAGATCAGTGTGGTTGGACATTTTTTGAAACTTAGAAGAACATACGTAACATATTTAGGTGCATGGGAACACTAGAGTAGTATGTTCAAGGGCAGAGGGAGAGTGACCCTCAGGTCACACTTGACCAATGAGTGATATCTGTTATAACAACAGCTTTGAGCACACAATGGATAGAGATGCTTCACTGAGCAGTCTGGGATCTTCTCTTGTCTTTCAGTCTAGTGGGCATGTATGAGTTGTATAGCCATGGACCCTCAAACTTGGAACATACCAAAGAGGTCTTAAGTTGGGAGGTTCTCCAGAGATAAATAGAGAGTAAAACCCAGAAGCCTACCAACATAATGTCCTTCATTTTGCTGCCTTCTTAAAGAAACTCTGGGAAATGTCAGCAGGACAGAAGAAGCCAATGTTTCCAAGGATTTCAAGAAATGAAATGCGAATAGCAGGAAAGCAAGTGGATGGAGGAAAGAGGATTGGTAGGTGACAGAACGTATAATGGGAGAAGTGCAACAACATCCAATTTAGGTGTGCACAGTCAAAACCTAGGAGAAATGCAGGTAAATGGATGGCTTAGAGATATTATGGTAGGGGTCACAGAGGGCAAAATCAAGTGTCCAGAGGAGTTATGGATGTAGAGGCATGTCAGACAACTCACCGAAGTTTTTCTGAAGTTCCTCTGAAAAAAAATCATGGGGTTAAGTGTCAATTTCACTGCATGGAATCGGGAAAGCAAATTGAAATTTCTTAAACTTCACTATTTAAAATTACCACTATCAAGGTTTAGCTCACCTCACTCTCACACACACAAACACACGCACACAGCAAGAGACATACACAGTGGCTCAGGAAAACACTGGAATACATTACAGGAACTTGTCCTTTTCATGTTTAGCCTTCGCGAAAATGTAAAGGAAGAAAGGAACAATTTCTTGGAAATGAAGGTACATTGCCAGGATGGGAGGAGCACTGCCATTTGAAACCCTTCCATAGCTTACTCTGTGATGCAAATGGACTCATATTAGTGAGAATGAGAATCTGAAGTTTTCAAAGGACATCTCACCCATCAGACACACAGTTGCTTTACATTCATCCACTCCTTGGTGCAAAGAATTAAGACAGGAAAGGACACCACGAGGGGAGGAATGATAGGACTTCCTCCGGAATTAGCAATATCAATCAGGACTCTTTTGTCGAGCTGTCCCGTTTCACAGAAGCAGAGGCAGACAATGCAGAAATACATGATTCAGGCACTCCAAAAGCGATGAGGAAACGGACAGTAAAGGCACCCATCCGTCCCAATCTCTATCTGGAGTAGCCGTCATACATAACATGCTAGGTACATTGAAGAGATCAATTTCTAAATTGCATTCCAAAAGAAATCAAGAGTTTAACTGGAAAACGTCATTGGAAAAGGGGGACGTCAAAATCTAAGGATTCTATTACATGTCCTTTGGGAATCAGGCCAGGCTAATAGCTGCCTGTGTTGTTCTCGAACACATTCAGAATTGAGATACATTAAATTTGAAGCTTCCTTAGGTCATAAAATCCTTCTACCCATATTTAGAAGAAATTGCAGCTTGCCGATTTGATCATGGTGGCAATGAAAATGCCAAAGAATACAGAGCGATCAGTGTGTTTGGAAATTTTTTAAATTTTAGGTGAAAATATGTAACATAGCTAGATGCATCTGAACACTTGGGTAATATGTTCGAGGGCAGAGGGAGTGTCACCCTCAGGTTCGACTTGGGCAATGAATGATATCAGTTATAACAAAATTTTGATCACACAATGGATAGAGGTGCTTCACTCAGCAGTTGGAGATCTTCTCTTCTCTTTCAGTGTATTGGGTGAGTATTAGTTGCATAGGCACGGGCCCTCAGACTCTGAACTTTCGAAGCAAGTCCTAAGGTAGGAGGTTTTCCAGAAATATATATAGAATAAAACCCAAACGTCAATCAATGTAATGCCCTTCATCTCATCAACTGCTTAAAGAAACTCTGGAAATGGCTGCAGCACGGAAGAAGCCAATGTTTTCAAGGATAGCATGGAATGAAATGCAAATAGCAGGGATGGAAGAGGATGGAGGGAAGGGTAAGGGAAACTGACAGAACTTAAAATAGAAGAAGCCCAACACCATTCAATTTGGGTGGGAAAAGTCAACACTCAGGAGAAGTGCATGTAAATGGATGGCTCAGAGATATAGTGGCAGGGGTCTCACAGAGGACAAGACACAAGGCGTCTTAACGAGCTAAGGAAGAATAGGGATATCAGACAACTTACCCAGGTTTTTCCTACGTTCCTCTGAAAAAAATAGCAAAGTTCACTGTCAATTTCCCCGGATGCAGACAGGAAAACAAATTCAGATTTCTTTAAATTCACTATTTAAAATTACCACTATCAAAGTTTAGCTCACTTTGCTCTCAGTCTCTCTCTCTCTCTCTCTATCTCCCTCTGTCTCTCTCTCTCTCTCTCTCACACACACACACAGCAAGAGACATACACCGTGGCTCAGGAAATCAGTGGAGTACATTGTAGGACCTTGTCTCTTTCATTTTCAGTCTTTGCTGAAGAGTGAGGGAAGAAAGGAAGAATTTCTTTGAAATGATGGTATTGCCATCATGGGATGAGCATGGACATTTGAAACCCTTCCACAGTTTACACTGTGATGCGCACTGACCCAGATTCGTGAGCATCAGAGCCTTTACTTTGCAAAGGATATCTCTCCCAGCAGAGGCACACTTGTGTTACATCCATCCGCTCCTCAGTGCAACAGAAATTAAGATAGGAAAGGAAACCATGAGGGGAGGAATGATGGGGTTTCTCTACAATTAACAATATGAATCAGTCCTCTTTTGTCGAGCTGTCCTGTTTTTCAGAAGACGATGCGGACAGGCACACATACGTGAGTCACCCACTCTAAAAGTGAGGAGGAAGGGGACAGTAAAGTCACCCATCTGTCCCAATCTGTATCTCGACCCGTAGTCATATGAAAGGTCCTATGTCATTGGAGAGATAAATTTGCAATTTTCACTATAAAATCAAAGAAGAGTATGACTGGAAAACATCATTGGAAAAGGAGGCTGTAAAAATGGAAGGATTCTGTTACGTGTCCTTTGGGAATCAGGCCAGGAAAATGGCTGCATGAGTTGTTCTCAAACGCATTCGGAATTCAGATACATTAGATTTGAACCTTCCTTAGTTCATACAATCCTTCTACCAACAGTTAGAGGAAATTGCAGCTTGGCGATTTGATCATTGTGGCAATAGAATTGCCAAAGAATAAAGAGCGATCAGTGTGGTCGGACATTTTTTGAAACTTAGAAGAACATATGTAACATAATGAAATGCATGGGAACACCAGGGTAGTATGTTCAAGGGCAGAGGGAGAGTGACCCTCAGGTCACACTTGACCAATGAGTGATATCTGTTATAACAACAGCTTTGAGCACACAATGGATAGAGATCCTTCACTGAGCAGTCTGGGATCTTCTCTTGTCTTTCGGTCTAGTGGGCATGTATGAGTTGCATAGGCATGGACCCTCAAACTTCAAACATACCAAAGAAGTCTTAAGTTAGGAGGTTCTCCAGAAATAAATAGAGAGTAAATCCCATAAGCCTACCAACATAATGTCGTTTTGCTGCCTTCTTAAAGAAACTCTGGGAAATGTCAGCAGGACAGAAGAAGCCAATGTTTCCAAGAATTTCAAGAGATGAAATGCAAATAGCAGGAAAGGAAGTGGATGGAGGAATGAGGAATGGTAGGTGACAGAACGTATAATGGGAGAAGTGCAACAACATCCAATTTAGGTGGGCATAGTCAAAACTGAGGAGAAGTACATGTAAGTGGATGGCTTAGAGATATTATGGCAGGGGTCGCAAAGGGCAAAATCAAGTATCCCGAGGAGTTATGGAGGTAGAGGAATCTCAGACAACTCACCGAAGTTTTTCTGAAGTTCCTCTGAAAAAAAATCGCAAAGTTCAATGTCAATTTCACAGGATGGAATCGGGAAAGCAAATTCAAATTTCTTAAAATTCACTATTCAAAATTACCACTATCAAGGTTTCGCTCACCACACTCTCACACACACAAACACATGCACACCGCAAAAGACATACACAGTGGCTCAGGAAAACACTGGAATACATTACAGGAACTTGTCTTTTTCATGTTCAGGCTTCGCTGAAATGTAAAGGAAGAAAGGAAGAATTTCTTGGAAATGAAGGTACATTGCCAGGATGGGAGGAGCACTGTCATTTGAAACCCTTCCATAGTTTACTCTGTGAGGCAAATTGACTCATATTTGTGAGAATGAGAATGTGAACTTTTCAAAGGACATCTCACCCATGAGACACACGGTTGCTTTACATTCATCCACTCCTTGCTGCAAAAGAATTAAGACAGGAAAGGACACCTCGAGGGGAGGAATGATAGGACTTCCTCTAGAATTACCCATATCAATCAAGAGTCTTTTGCCGATCTGTCCCGTTTTTCAGAAGCAGAGGCAGACAATGCAGAAATACATGATTCAGGCACTCCAAAAGCGATGAGGAAATGGACAGTACAGGCACCCATCCGTCTCAAGCTCTATCTGGAGTAGCAGTCATACGAAACATGCTATGTACATTGAAGAGATCAATTTCTAAATTGCATTCCAAAGGAAATCAAGAGTTTAACTGGAAAACGTCATTGGAAAAGGGGGAAGTCAAAATGTAAGGATCCTATTACATGTCCTTTGGGAATCAGGCCAGGCCAATAGCTGCCTGTGTTGTTCTCGAACACATTCAGATTTGAGATACGTTAAATTTGAACCTTCCTTAGGTCATAAAATCCTTCTAACTATGTTTAGTAGAAATTGCACCTTGACAATTTGATCATGGTGGCAATGATAATGCCAAAGAATGCAGAGCGATCAGTGTGTTTGGAAATTTTTTAAATGTTAGGAGAAAATTTGTAACATAGCTATATGCATGGGAACACTTGGGTAATATGTTCAAGGGCAGAGGGAGTGTCAACCTCAGGTCCCACTTGGCCAATGAAATATCTGTTATAACAAAATTTTGATCACAATGGATAGAGGTGCTTCACTCAGCAGTTGGGGATCTTCTCTTCTCTTTCGGTGTATTGGGTAAGTGTGAGTTGTGTGGGGACCTGGAAACTGCCACCCCAAGATATGTCTCTTTGGCATAATGATTACTTGAGGCTCATTGCTTTTGATAAACTGGGTCAGGCAAGGAGGCTGTGAGGAATGGAACTTGCCCTTTGTTAGGACACTTTTATGTTTGTAAGGTAAATGTCTATCTGTGAATGGTGCCTCCCTCCCTGTACCAGGAAGAAGAAAGGCGGTGACCTTCTCTCTAGAAACTCTTAATCAATACCAAAGGCAAATTCTTAAATCTGCATTTTATTGTGCTTCTCTGGTAACTTCCTGTAACTGACTTCCCTGCCCCTCACAACTTTGGCATTTCTTTAAGGATCAAGCATCTTTCCTTAGGCTAGGAACTGATTGTTGCGCTCACCTGTGACCGTCCAGCTCCAGACAATCGACTTGCCTTCTGCTACGCCCACCGAGATAGCAGACCACTACCTGCTGTGTCCATCAAGCACTGTGCTGACAGGGCAATCTTGTGACTATTGTGGGAGGGACATTTCAATCACATGTGAAACACCCTGTTTGGGGGTATATAACCACTCTGTGCACCCCACTTCTTCGGTGCCCTTTCTTCCTTTGGGAAGAGAGGCCCCGGGCCATGGTTCCTCATAAAGCTTTGTTTAATTTTCTCTTGCTATTCTGTCTCATGTGAATTTAATTAATTCTCCGGCCAGATGACCCCACATTTGGTGAGAGGAAATGTCTTCCTCTCCTACAGTTGCATAGGCATGGGCCCTCAAACGCGGAACTTTTGAAGCAAGTCTTAAGGTAGGAGGTTTTCCAGAAATATATATAGAATAAAACCCAAATGTTAATCAACGTAATGTCCTTCGTTTTATCAACTGTTTAAAGAAACTCTGGGAAATGGCTGCAGTGCGGAAGAAGCCAATGTTTCCAAGGATGGCACGGAATGAAAGGCAAATAGCAGGGATGGAAGAGGATGGAGGGAAGAGTAAGGGAAACTGACAGAACTTAAAATGGAAGAAGCCCAACACCATCCGATTCGGGTGGGAAAACTCAACACTCAGGAGAAGTGCATGTAAATGGATGGCTTAGAGATATAGTGACAGTGGTCTCACAGAGGCCAAGACACCAGGCGTCCTAAGGAGCTATGGAAGAAGAGGGATATCGGACAACTTACCGAGGTTTTTCGCAAATTCTTCTGAAAAAAAAATAGCAAAGTTCATTGTCAATTTCACAGAATGCAAAGACGAAAACAAATTCAGATTTCTTAAATTCATTATTTAAAATTACCACTATCTAGGTTTAGCTCGCCTCACTCTCTCTCTCTCTCACACACAAACACACACAGACATACACACACAAACACACACACAGCAAGAGACATACACCGTGCCTCAGGAAAACAGGGGAATACATCGTAGGAACTTATCTTTTTCATGCTCAGTCTTTGCTGAAGAGTGAAGGAAGAAAGGAACAATTTCTTGGAAATGGAGGTACATTGCCAGCATGGGATGAGCATGGACATTTGAAACCCTTCCACAGTTTACACTGTGATGCAAATTGACCCAGATTGGTGAGCATCAGAGCCTTGAGGTTGCAAAGGATATCTCACCCAGCAGAGGCACACTTGTCTTACATCCCTCCACTCCTCATGCAACAGGAATTAAGATAGGAAAGGAAACCATGAGGGGAGGAATGATAGGGCCTTCTCTACAATTAACAACATGAATCAGTCCTCTTTTGTCGAGCTGTCCTGTTTTTCAGAAGATGATGTGGACAGGCACACATACATGAGTCACCCACTCTAAAAGTGAGGAGGAAGGGGACAGTAAAGGCACCCATCAATCCCTATCTGTATCTCGACCAGTAGTCATATGAAAGGTCCTATGTGCATTGCAGAGAGAAATTTGCAAATTCCATTCTACAATAAAAGGAGAGTATGACTGGAAAACGTCATTGGAAAAGGAGGCCGTAAAAATGGAAGGATTCTGTTACGTGTCCTTTGGGAATCAGGCCAGGCCAATAGCTGCCTGTGTTGTTCTCGAACACATTCGGAATTGAGATACATTAGATTTGAACCTTCCTTAGGTCATACAATCCTTCTACCAACATTTAGAGGAAATTGCAGCTTGGCGATTTCATCTTTGTGGCAATAGAAATGCCAAAGAATAAAGAGCGATCAGTGTGGTCGGACATTTTTTGAAACTTAGATGAACATACGTAACATATTTAGATGCATGGGAACACTAGGGTAGTATGTTCGAGGGCCGAGGGAGCGTGACCGACAGGTCACACTTGTCCAATGAGTGATATCTGTTATAACAACAACTTTGAGCACACAATGGATAGAGGTGCTTCACTCAGCAGTCTGGGATCTTTTCTTGTCTTTCGGCCGAGTGGGCATGTATGAGTGGCATAGGCATGGACCCTCAAACTTGGAACATAGCAAAGAAGTCTTAAGTTAGGTGGTTCTCCAGAAATAAATAGAGAGTAAAACCCATAAGCCTACCAACATAATTTCCTTCATTTGGCTGCCTTCTTAAAGAAACTCTGGGAAATGTCAGCAGGACAAAAGAAGCCAATGAATTCAAGGATTTCAAGAGGTGAAATGCAAATAGCAGGAAAGAAAGTAGATGGAGGAATGAGGAATGGTAAGTGACAGAACGTATAATGGGAGAAGCGCAACAACATCCAATTTAGGTTGGCACAGTAAAAACCCAGGAGAAGTGCATGTAAATGGATGGCTTAGAGATATTATGGCAGGGGTCACAGAGCGCAAAATCAAGTATCCTGAGGAGTTATGGAAGTAGAGGGATCTCAGACAACTCACCGAAGTTTTTCTGAAGTTCCTCTGGAAAACAATCACAAAGTTCAATGTCAATTTCACAGGACGGAATCAGGAAAGCAAATTCAAATTTCTTAAAATTCACTATTTAAAATTACCATTATCAAAGTTTCGCTCACCTCACTCTCACACACACAAACACATGCACACAGCAAGACACATACACAGTGGCTCAGGAAAACAGTGGAATACATTATAGGAACTTGTCTTTTTCATGTTCAGCCTTCGCTGAAATGTAAAGGAAGAAAGGAATAATTTCTTGGAAATGAAGGTATATTGCCAGGATGGGAGGAGCACCGCCGTTTGAAACACTTCCATAGTTTACTCTGTGAGGCAAATTGACCCATATTTGTGAGAATGAGAATCTGAAGTTTTCAAAGGACATCTCACCCATCAGACACATAGTTGCTTTACATTCATCCACTTCTTGCTGTAAAAGAACTGCGACAGGAAAGGACACCACGAGGGGAGGAATGATAGGACTTCCTCTAGAATTAACAATATCAATCAGGACTCTTTTTTCAAGCTGTCCCGTTTGTCAGAAGCAGAGGCCGACCATGCAGAAATACATGATTCAGGCACACCAAAAGCGATGAGGAAACCAACAGTAAAGGCCCCCATCCGGCCCAAGCTCTATCTGGACTAGCAGTCATACGAAACATGCTATGTACATTGAAGAGATCAATTTCTAAATTGCATTCCAAAAGAAATCAAGAGTTTAACTGGAAAACGTCATTGGAAAAGGGGGACGTCAAAATGTAAGGTTTCTATTACATGTCTTTTGGAATCAGGCCAGGCAAATAGCTGCCTGTGTTGTTCTCAAACACATTCAGAATTGAGATACATTAGATTTGAACCTTCCTTAGGTCATAAAATCCTTCTACCCATATTTAGAAGAAATTGCAGCTTGCCGATTTGATCATGGTGGCAATGAAAATGCCAAAGAATACAGAGCGATCAGTGTGTTTGGAAATTTTTTAAATGTTAGGAGAAAATATGTAACACAGCTACATGCATGGGAACACTTGGGTAATATGTTTGAGGGCAGAGGGAGTATCATCCTCAGGTCCCACATGGCCAAGGAATGATATCAGTTATAACAAAATTTTGATCACAGAATGGACAGAGGGGCTTCACTCAGCAGTTGGGGATATTCTCTTCTCTTTCACTGTGTTGGGTAAGTATGAGTTGCATAGGCATGGGCCCTCAAACTCGGAACTTTCGAAGCAAGTCTTAAGGTAGGAGGTTTTCCAGAAATATATATAGAATAAAACCCAAATGTCAATCAACATAATGTCCTTCGTTTTCTCAACTGCTTAAAGAAACTCTAGGAAATGGCTCCAGTGTAGAAGAAGCCAATGTTTCCAAGGATGGCATGGAATGAAATGCAAATAGCAGGGATGGAAGAGGATGGAGGGAAGAGTAAGGGAAACTGACAGAAGTTAAAATGGAAGAAGCCCAACACCATCCAATCTGGGTGGGAAAAGTCTACACTCAGGATAAGTGCATGTAAATGGATGGCTTAGAGATGTAGTGGCAGGGGTCTCACAGAGGCCAAGACACCAGGCATCCTAAGCAGCTATGGAAGAAGAGGGATATCAGACAACTTACCGATGTTTTTCCTAAATTTCTCTGAAAAAAAAATAGCAAAGTTCACTGTCAATTTCACAGGATGGAACACGAAAACACATTTAGATTTCCTAAAATTCACTGTTTAAAATTACCACTGTCAAGGTTTACCTGGCTTCACTCTCTCTCTCTCTCTCTCTCTCTCTCTCTCTCCCACACACACACACACACACACACAAAGACACACACAGCAAGATACACACACCGTGCCTCAGGAAAACAGTGGAATACATTATAGGAACTTGTCTTTTTCATGTTCAGTCTTTGCTGAAGAGTGAAGGAAGAATGGAACAATTTCTTAGAAATGAAGGCACATTGCCAACATGGGAGGACATGAACATTTGAAACCCTTCCACAGTTTACTGTGTGATGCAAATTGACCCAGATTGAGGAGCATCAGAGCCTTGAGGTTGCAAAGGATATCTCACCCAGCAGAGGCACACTTGTCTTACACCCCTCCACTCCTCATGCAACAGGAATCAAGATAGGAAAGGAAACCATGAGGGGAGGAATGATAGGGCTTTCTCTACAATTAACAACATGAATCAGTCCTCTTTTGTCGAGCTGTCCTGTTTTTCAGAAGATGATGCGGACGGGCACACATACGTGAGTCACCCACTCTAGAAGTGAGGAGAAAGGGGACAGTAAAGGCACCCATCTGTCCCACTCTGTATCTCGACCAGTAGTCATATGAAAGGTCCAATGTGCATTGCAGAGAGAAATTTGCAAATTCCATTCTACAATAAAATAAGAGTATGACTGGAAAACAACATTAAAAAAGGAGGCTGTAAAAATGTAAGGATTCTGTTACGTGTCCTTTGGGAATCAGGCCAGGCCAATAGCTGCCTGTGTTGTTCTCGAACACATTCGGAATTGAGATACATTAGATTTGAACCTTCCTTTGGTCATACAATCCTTCTACCAACATTTAGAGGAAATTGCAGCTTGGCGATTTCATCTTTGTGGTGATGGAAATGCCAAAGAATAAAGAGCGAACAGTGTGGTTGGAAATTTTTTGAAACTTAGAAGAACATACATAACATATTTAGGTGCATGGGTACACTAGGGTAGTGTGTTCGAGGGCAGAAGGAGAGTGACCCCCAGGTCACATTTGAGCAATGAGTGATATCTGTTATAACAACAACTTTGAACACACAATGGATAGAGAGCCTTCACTCAGCAGTTGGGGATCTTATCTTGTCTTTTGGTGTATTGGGGAAGTATGAGTTGCAAAGGCATGGGCCCTCAAACTCGGAACTTTCGAAGCAAGTCTTAAGGTGGGAGGTTTTCCAGAAATATATATAGAATAAAACCCAAACGTCAATCAATGTAATGTCCTTTGTTTCATCAACTGCTTAAAGAAACTCTGGGAAATGGCTGCAGCACGGAAGAAGCCAATGTTTCCAAGGATAGCATGGAATGAAAGGCAAATAGCAGGGATGGAAGAGGATGGAGGGAAGAGTAAGGGAAACTGACAGAACTTAAAATGGAAGAAGCCCAACACCATCCGATTCGGGTGGGAAAACTCAACACTCATGAGAAGTGCATGTAACTGGATGGCTTAGAGATATAGAGGCAGTGCTCTCACAGAGACCAAGACACCAGGCATCCTAAGGAGCTATGGAAGAAGAGGGATATCAGACAACTTACCGAGGTTTATCCTAAATTCCTCTGAAAAAATAAAATAGCAAAGTTCACTGTCAATTTCTCAGGATGCAAACACTAAAACAAATTCAGCTTTCTTAAAATTCGCTATTTAAAATTACCACTATCAAGGTGTAGCTCGCCTCACTCTCTCTCTCTCTCTCACACACACAGAGACACAGACACACAAACACACACACAGCAAGAGACATACACCGTGGCTCGGCAAAACAGTGGAGTACATTATAGGAACTTGTCGTTTTCATGTTCAGTCTTTGCTGAAGTGTGAAGGAAGAAAGGAACAATTTCTTGGAAGTGATGGTATGTTGCCAGCATGGGATGAGCATGGACATTTATTTGAAAGCCTTCCACATTTTACACTGTGATGCAAATTGACCCAGATTGGTGAGCATCAGAGCCTTGAGGTTGCAAAGGATATCTCACCCAGCAGAGGCACACTTGTCTTACATCCCTCCACTCCTCGGAGCAAGGGGAATTAAGATAGGAAAGGAAACCATGAGGGGAGGAATGATAGGGCTTTCTCTACAATTAACAACATGAATCAGTCCTCTTTTGTCGAGCTGTCCTGTTTTTCAGAAGATGATGCAGACAGGCACACATAGGTGCGTCACCACTCTAAAAATGAGGAGGAAGAGGACAGTAAAGGCACCCATCTGTCCCACTCTGTATCTCGACCAGTAGTCATATGAAAGTCCAATGTGCATTGCAGAGAGAAATTTGCAAATTCCATTCTACACTAAAAGGAGAGTATGACTGGAAAACATCATTGGAAAAGGAGGCCGTAAAAATGGAAGGATTCTGTTACGTGTCCTTTGGGAATCAGGCCAGGCCAATAGCTGCCTGTGTTGTTCTCGAACACATTCGGAATTGAGATACATTAGATTTGAACCTTCCTTAGGTCATACAATCCTTCTACCAACATTTAGAGGAAATTGCAGCTTGGCGATTTCATCTTTGTGGCAATAGAAATGCCAAAGAATAAAGAGCGATCAGTGTGGTCGGACATTTTTTGAAACTTAGATGAACATACGTAACATATTTAGATGCATGGGAACACTAGGGTAGTATGTTCGAGGGCAGAGGGAGTGTGACCGACAGGTCACACTTGTCCAATGAGTGATATCTGTTATAACAACAACTTTGAGCACACAATGGATAGAGATGCTTCACTCAGCCGTCTGGGATCTTCTCTTGTCTTTTGGTCTAGTCGGCATGTATGAGTTGCATAGCCATCGACCCTCAAACTTGGAACATACCAAAGAGGTTTTAAGTTAGGAGGTTCTCCAGAAATAAATAGAGAGTAAAACCCATAAGTCTACCAACACAATGTCCATCGTTTTGCTGCCTTCTTAAGGAAACTCTGGGAAATTTCAGCTGGACAGAAGAAGACAATGTTTTCAAGGATTTCAAGAGATGAAATACAAATAGCAGGAAAGGTAGTGGATGGAGGAAAGAGGAATGGTAAGTGACAGAACGTATAATGGGAGAAGCGCAACAACATCCAATTTAGGTGGGCACAGTCAAAACCCAGGGGAAGTGCATGTAAATGGATGGCTTACAGATATTATGGCAGGGGTCACAGAGGGCAAAATCAAGTATCCCGAGGAGTTATGGAGGTAGAGGAATCTCAGACAACTCACCGAAGTTCTTCTGAAGTTCCTCTGAAAAAAAATCGCAAAGTTCAATGTCAATTTCACAGGATGGAATCGGGAAAACAAATTCAAATTTCTTAAAATTCAGTATTTAAAATTACCACTATCAAGGGTTAGCTCACCTCACTCTCACACACACAAACAAATGCACACAGCAGGAGACATACACAGTGGCTCAGGAAAACAGTGGAATACATTATAGGAACCTGTCCTTTTCATGTTGAGGCTTCACTGAAACGTAAAGGAAGAAAGGAAGAATTTCTTGGAAATGAAGGTACATTGCCAGGATGGGAGGAGCACTGCCATTTGAAACCCTTCCCTAGTTTACTCTGTGATGCAAATTGACTCATACATGTGAGAATGAGAATCTGAAGTTTTCAAAAGACATCTCACCCATCAGACACACAGTTGCTTTAGATTCATCCACTCCTTGGTGCAAAAGAACTACGACAGTAAATGACACCACGAGGGAAGGAATGATAGGACTTCCTCTAGAATTAACAATATCAATCAGGACTCTTTTTTCGAGCTGTCCCGTTTCACAGAAGCAGAGGCAGGCAATGCAGAAATACATGATTCAGGCACTCCAAAAGCGATGAATAAACGGACAGTACAGGCACTCATGCGTCCCAAGCTCCATCTGGACTAGCAGTCATATGAAACATGCTATGTACATTGAAGAGATCAATTTCTAAATTGCATTCCAAAAGAAATCAAGAGTTTAACTGGAAAATGTCATTGGAAAAGGGGGACGTGAAAATGTAAGGATTCTCTTACGTGTCCTTTGGGAATCAGGCCAGGCCAATAGCTGCCTGTGATGTTCTTGAACACATTCAGAATTGAGATACATTAGATTTGAACCTTCCTGAGGTCATAAAATCCTTCTACCCATATTTAGAAGAAATTGCAGCTTGCCGATTTGATCATGGTGGCAATGAAAATGCCAAAGAATACAGAGCGATCACTGCGTTTGGAAATTGTTTAAATGTTAGTAGAAAATATGTAACATAGTTAGATGCATGGGAACACTTGGGTAATATGTTCGAGGGCAGAGGGAGTGTCACTCTCAGGTCACACTTGGTTAATGAATGATATCAGTTATAACAAAATTTTGATCACATAATGGACAGAGGTGCTTCACTCAGCAGTTGGGGATCTTCTCTTCTCTTTCGGTGTATTGGGTAAGTATGAGTTGCATAGGCACGGGCCCTCAAACTCGGAACTTTCGAAGCAAGTCTTAAGGTAGGAGGTTTTCCAGAAATAAATATAGAATAAAATGCAAACGTCAATCAACGTAATGTCCTTTGTTTCATCAAGTGCTTAAAGAAACTCTGGGAAATGGCTGCAGCACAGAAGAAGCCAATGTTTCCAAGGATGGCATGGAATGAAATGCAAATAGCAGGGATGGAAGAGAATGGAGGGAAGAGTAAGGGAAACTGACAGAAGTTAAAATGGAAGATGCCCAACACCATCTGATGTGGGTGGGAAAAGTCAACACTCAGGAGAAGTGCATGTAATTGTATGGCTTAGAGATATAGTGGCAGGGGTCTCACAGAGGCCAAGACACCAGGCGTCCTAAGCAGCTATGGAAGAAGAGGAATATCAGACAACTTACCGAGGTTTTTCCTAAGTTCCTCTGAAAAGAAAATAGCAAAGTTCACTGTCAATTTCACAGGATGCAAACACGAAAACAAATTCAGATTTCTTAAACATCACTATTTAAAATTACCACTGTCAAGGTTTAGCTCACCGCACTCTCTCTCTCTCTCTCTCACACACACACTCACACAAACACACAGCAAGAGACATACACTATGGCTCAAGTAGACAGTGGAATACATGTTAGGAACTTGCCTTTTCCATGTTCACGTGTCTCTGAAAAGTAAAGGACAAAGTTATTGCAAAGGAAGGTACATTGCCAGGATGGGGTCAGCATTCCCATTTGAAATCCTTTCATAGTTTACTCTGTGATGCAAATTGACCCATATTTGTGAGAATCAGAACCTTAAGCATCCAAAGGACACCTCACCCATCAGAGGCACACTTGTTTTACATCCCTCCAGTCCTTGGTGCAAAAGGAATTAAGATAGGAAAGGAAACCATGAGGGGAGGAATGATAGGCCATCCTCTAGAATTAATATCAATCTGTCGTCTTTTGTCGAGCTGTCACGTTTTCCAGAAGATGATGCAGACATGCAGACATACATGAGACAGGCATTCCTAAAGTGATGTGGAAGAGGACAGTAAAGGCACCCATCTGTCCCGGTCTCTAATTGGACCATTAGCCGTATGAAACATGCTACGTACATCGAAGAGAGAAATTTGTAAATCCCATTCCAAAGAAAACAAGAATATAACTGGAAAACATCATTGGAAAAGGAAGACGTAAAAATGGAAGGATTCTATTATGTGTCCTTTGGGAAACAGGCCAGGACAGTAGCGGCCTGTGTTGTTATGTAACACATTCAGATTTGAGATACATTAGATTTGAACCTTCCTTAGGCAATACAATCCTTGTCCCAATATCTAGAAGAAATTGCAGCTTGCCAAGTTGATCATTGCGGCAATAAAAATGCCAAAGGATACAGAGGAAGCAGTGTGGTTGGAAATTTTTTAAAAGTTAGGAGAAAATATTTAACGTATTTACATGCATGAGAACACTTGTGTAATATGTTCCAGGGCAGAGGGCGAGTGACTCTCATGTCACACTTGACCAATGAATGATATGAGTTATAACAACGACTTTGAACACACAATGGATAGAGATGCTTCTCTCAGCAGTTAGGGATCTTCTCTTCTCTTTTGGTGTATTGGGTAAGTATGAGTTGCATAGTCATGGGCCCTCAAACTTGGAACATACGAAAGAAGCGTTAAGTTAGGATGTTTTTCAGAAATATATCTAGAATAAAACCCATATGCCTATCACAGTAATGTCCTTCGTTTCACCAACTTCTTAGTGAAACCATGGGAAATGTCTGCAGGAACGAAGAAGCCAATATTTCCAGCAATGGCATGGGATTAAATGTATAGAAGGAATGGAAGTGGATGGAGAGAAGAGGAATGGAAATGGACAGAAGTTAAAATGAGAGAAGCCCAAGACCATCCAATTTGTCAGGGAGCAGTCAACATTCAGGAGAAGTGCCTGCAACTGGATGGCTTAGAGATAAAATGGCAGGGAATCACAAAGAAGCCAAGAAACCAGGCATTCGAAAGACCTATGGAAGTAGAGGGATATGAACAACTTACCGAAAATTTTCTTAAGTTCTCCTGAAAAAAAAAAATAGCAAAGTTCAATGTCAATTTTACAGGATGGAAACGTGAAAACAACTTCAAATTTCTTAAAATTCAGTATCTAAAATTACCACTTACAAGGTGTAGCTGACCTCAGTGTCACACACACTCACACACACACACACACACACACACAGCAATCGACATACACATTGGCTCAGGTAAAGAGTGGAATACATTATTGGAACTTGTCTTTTTCATTCAATCTTCACTGAAAAGTAAAGGAAGAAATGAAGTATTTATTGCAAAGGAAGGTACATTGCCAGGATGTGAGCAGCACCAAAATTTGAAACCCTCTCATAGGCTATTCTGCTATGCAAATTGTCCCATGTTTGTGAGAATCGGAACCTGAAGGTTCCGAGGACATCTCACCCACCAGAGGCACAGTGGTTTTACATCCCTCCACTCCTTGGTCCAAAAGGAATTAAGATAGGAAAGGAAACCATAAGAGGATGAATGATACGACTTTCTCCAGGATTAACAATATGAATCAGTCCTCTTTTGTCGAGCTGTCATGTTTATCAGAAGACCATGCAGACGTGCACACCTACACGAGACAATGACTCCAAAAGTGATGAGGAAGCAGACAGTAAAGGCATCCATCTGTCCCAATCTCTATAAGGGCCAGTAGTCATATGGACCGCGTTATGTACATGGAAGAGATAAATTTGCAAATTCCATTCCAAAGAAAACAAGAGTATTTGGAAAACGTCATTGGACAAGGAGGACATTAAAATGTAAGGAATATTTTACATATCCTTTGGGAAACAGGCCAGGACAATAGTCTTGGTAGAGAACACATTCAGAATTGAGACACATTATTCTTTGAACCTTCGTTAGGTCATACAATCCTTCTACCAATATTTAGAAGAAATTGCAGCTTGCCGATTGGATCATTGAGGCAATAAAAATACCAAAGAATAAGGAGTGATCTGTGTCGTTGCAAATTTTCTAAAAGTTAGGAGGAAATATGTAACGTATTTAGATGCATGGGAACACTTGGGTAATATGTTCAGGGGCAGAGGGAGAGTGATCCTCATCTCACACTTAACCAATGAATGACATCAGTTATAACAACACCTTTGAGCACACAATGGATAGAGATGCTTCACTCAGAAGTTTGGGATCTTCTCTTGTCTTTCGCTGTATTGGGTAAGTATGAGTCGCATAGGCGTGAGCCCTCAAACGTGGAAAATATGAAAGAAGCCTTAAGTTAGGATGTTTTTCAGAAATATCTATAGCATCTAACGCATAGACATGAACACCTACATCAGACAGGGTCTCCAAAAGTGATGAGGAAGTGGACAGCAAAGGAACCCATCTGTCCTGATCTGTATTTGGACCAGTAGTCATATGAAACCTACTATATCCATAAATGTCTAAATTTCACTATCAAGAAATCAAGTGTACAGTAGGAAAACATCATTGGAAAATGAGGATGTTAAAATGTAATGATTATAGTATGCATCCTTTGGGAGACATGCCAGGACAATAGCTGCCTGTTTTGTTACGTAAAGTTTTAAGAATTCTGATATATTTCTTCTGTAATTTCCACTGCATTTATAATTGTCCTTCAAAAATTTTGAGAAAATTGCAGCCTCCTAATTTTGTTATCGTGTCAGTAAAAATGGCAAGTAACAGAGTATGTCATATGATTGGAAAGTTTTTAAAATTTAGGACCATTCCTGTAACATTTTTAGGTACATGGGAACATTTGGATAAGTTTTTGAGGGCTAAGGAATGGTGACTCTAAGGTCCCTTGACCCTTGAATTTCATCAGATATAACAAAGACTTTGAAAGCACAATTTACAGAGCTATTTCACTCAGCATGTTTTGGTCTTCTCTCCTTTTTAAGTTTTTCGGGAAGCACCGATTGCATAGTCATGGACCGTCAAACTTTGAGTACATGAAATAAGTCGTACGTTCAGATGTTTTTCAGAAATATTGATAGGATGGAAACTATTTGCACATGAACATATTGCCCTTCATCTCACCAACTTCTTAAAGCAACTCTGTGAAATATCTGCAAGACCGAAGATGCCACTGTTGTGGGAATAACACGATATGCAATTAAAATAGAAGGAAAGGAAGTGGATGGAAGGTAGAGAAACCGAAACTGACAGAAGTTGGCATGGGAGAAGTCCCACAACATACAATTTGGGTGGGACTAGTAACCACCCAGGAGAAGTGCATGCAAATGGATGGCTTATAGATAAAAAGGCAAAGAATTTTAAAGACACCAAGAAACCAGTTGCTTTAAAGAGCTTTAGGAGTAGATGGGTATTAGAAAATTTACCAAGTTTTTCCTGAGGTTCTTCTGAAAATAAAAAGGAAAGACTATTGCGAGTTTCATTGGGTGTAAACACGAAAACAAAGTCTAACTTATTGAAACATTAATGTTTTAAGTTAACACTATCAAGATGTAGATGACCACACTCATGCACACACACCTATACACACTGGCTGAGAGCTCAGTTTAATCCAAGACTTTCTACAATAAACGAATTGGCAATTAATGGGATGAATTTAACGAATTGAGAAAAATTTGGAAATATTAATTTTGGTGGTTATCTTTAAAACATATTTTTGCTGCCTTTTTACAGTTTTCAGGTTTCTATTATTTGATTTGTCATCTTTAATATGGTCTTTGCCTGCTATTAAATATTTATAGTCAATTCTCACTATTGCAGTATGTACATTGTGTAATATCATCACAAACACTGAGTTAGTATACTGAAATACTGCCCTTATGGACAATATAAGGTTAGGTTCCTGGGTGCCTCTTCATGACCATTTTATGCATATTTAATGCACAACATTGTTGTATTTAAGTTTCTGTTTTAGCTCATGTCCAAATGAAGCTTTTCTCTACCATATCACATAAAAGGAAGGAAAATGACCATTGTTTTTCATACTTTATTAAGATATATTTGGCATATATAATTGTTAGTTTAATGTTTCAATGTGAAAATATGATATATCTATATATTTTTGAAATGACTGTTACAAATAGATTAGTTAACATATGCTTCACTTCACAATGTTACAATTGTTTTCTGTTAATTATTTGTCAGAGATAATTTACCAAATGTTTTTGAAGCTGTTCTCAAAAATAAAATTGAAAGAGTAAGTAAATATGATAAACAAATATGGAGGAAATTCACATTTATTGAAAAATGCCAATGTAAATTTAAAGCAATTGAGATACATAGAAGCATACAGTACAGAAACAGTGGTGGAAAGTTCACCTTTTTCCTTAAAAATATACTGTATTAAGTTAAAATTAGGGAAAAGGAGTGAATTTACAGAATTAAGACAAAAATTTTGGAATCTGATGGTTACCTATAAATATGGTCTCAGTCCCATTTTTACTTTAGTCTTTTATCATTGAAGCTGTTAGCTTTAATATGTTCTTTGGCTCCCACTAAACGTATAAACTCTTCTCCGTTATTGCAGTAGCTATATTGTATAAAGTCACCACAAACACTGAATTAAAGAACATTAAATCACTGCTGCTGTAGCAAGTGAGGGCTTTATTCTTTGTTCCTCTGTTCACAAATTTTCATCAATGAACCGATACATAATTTTGCTTCTTGTGAGTTTCTGTAGTGAGCATCGGGAAGACAGAATAAACTATTGTTGATAGGGAAAGAAGAACATCAAATGTAAAAAGAAGGATGGGCAAGATGGAAAGGCAGGGAAGGCGAATTTAGGAGAACTTTAAATGGCAGAAGTTTGGAAGCCAAAAAAGGAGTAGGGAAAGTACACATTCAGCAGGGAGAACCAAGAGATGGCAACCAAGTGAGGAAACAGGAGATGTCATCATAATGAGAAAAGAGAAAGAAAAGGCATCATACTGCATGAATAACGGTTGTCAGAGAATATTTATTGAGTTTTTCTGAAAAAGAGGAGGAGGTAGCAATAAATTTACTAAATTGAGAGAATAAATGAGGAACATTATTCTGATGATTACCTGTTTTTTTTGAGGAATATTAGCCTTGAGCTAACTGCTGCAATTCCTCCAATTTTTGCTGAGGAAGACTGGACCTGAGCTAACATCATGTCCATTCTCCTCCAGTTCTTTTATATGTGGGATGCCTACCAAAGGATGGTGTGCCAAGCAGTGCCATGTCTGCACCCGGCATCCAAACTGGCAAACCCCAGACTGCCGAAGTGAAACCTGCGCACTTAACTGTGCACCACTGGGCTGGTCCCAGCTGTTTACCTTATATTAATATATTTTATAATTTTCTTGGCCCCTTTTACATTGCTTAGGTTTTTATTATTTGGTTTCTTATATTTAAATACGATTTTGAACTTCCTGTAAGTTTGTGTAAATAAGTATAAAAATATATTCTTACTAATTACACATGTTCAAATGTATGTATATTATACAAACATAAAATTCATATATATAATATAATTTTCAAAAAGATTATATTGACACAGTTATTTTGAAATTATAATTTCAAAAACTTCCCAACCTTCATAAATATATCTGGTTCAACATGCATCTTTGAAAAAGAACTTTAAAACTTTTTTTATAAATGGGGGCCAGCCCGGTGGCACAGAAGTTCAGTTCACATGTTCTGCTTCAGCAGCCTTGGGTTTGCTGGTTCGGATCCCGGGTGCAGACCTGTGCACTGCTTGTGAAGCCATGCTGTGGCAGGCCTCCCACATATAAAGCAGAGGAAGATGGGCACGGATGTTAGCTCAGGGCCAGTCTTCCTCAGCAAAAAGAGGAAGATTGGCAGCAGATGTTAGCTCAGGCTAATCTTCCTCAAAAAAAAAACTTTTAAAGTTCTCTTCATTTGACAACTCTTGATAAATTATTTTTGCAGGTATTACAAGAATTTAGAAAGCAAATAACTCCAATGAATGCTTACAAATAGTTTTCCAAGTCTGGTGGTTTTCAGTTTTTACTTTGAAAGAAATTGCAAGAGGATCCAATTGAGTCATTAGCTGGTTCACCATGAACAACTATTTTGGATAATTGATTAATAGGTAATTTTGAGCTTTTAGGTGGGAAGAAATTCGGAAAGATTAAGTGAAGTTGTCCTAATTAAACTAATTTTTTCACATCAACTTATTTATGTGAGTAACTTTTTTCAGCATTCCTATATGCTAAAAAGAATGAAGAATATCAGTAAATCACTTATTGAATAATAATTCATATATTAGGAAGAAACAGAATAAAATATGAGAATTAAAATAAAATAAAATATAAAGATATGAAAATGATATAAGATTCCTGATTGCTACAGAAGTGTTTGTTCATGATTTAAAAAATTAATGTGAGAATAAGAGTAAACCCTTATTATTTATCCCTCATTGAAAAACTCCTGGTTCAAAGACTCAAAAGGAAGAGCAACTTGAAGAATTAATCTTTGTGAATATTAAAATATGAATAAAAGAAGAAGGATTGCTACAGTTGGAAAGAGCAAAGTGATGGACAAGATCAGGTTAAATATACTTAGGAATACCTTAGTAATACAATAAAAAGCAAAAGTAGATTGAACCTCAAGGTTTTCTTTGACCAATGAAGTACATTGGCATTGCTCATTTATAGAGGCCCATGGAAAGAAGACATTAACTCAGCCTCTTTATTGCCTATTCTCTTCTAATGGAAGATTGGATCAGGATTACCCACACAGCAATGGGAACTCCACACAAAAGACATGGTAGAGAACCTGAGTTAAAGTTTTCCACATGTGACAGTGTCAAGATGGTGGCATAGGCAGACTCTGAACTCACCTGCTCCCAGAAAGACAATGAATTTACAACTACTCTTGGAACAATTATCCCTGAGAGAAAACTGAAAACTGGATAAAAACAACCCCCATAAGTAGGGACAGTGCTGACTGAGGTGGAAGAGGCAGAAATTCCTTTCTGTAGAGAAAAAGGCCACCTTCCAGGCGTGGCACCTCATGGCTGGCCAGGAGCAATCTTAAGATATGAAGCCTTCTATGGAGGAATGGGGGATCTGAGCAGGGGAGTGTGCAAGACTGTGTTGATGGGGTGTGTGGTCCTTTGGGCAGTGGGGCTTGTCAGCTGCAGCAGACTTGTGCTTCTCAAACAGTCACATAGGGCATTGGCTCCACCTTCTAAAGCCTGAAACAATTGGGTGCTCCCATGCCTGGGGCTGTCCCCACTCAGCTCCCATCCTGAGAGACCTGACAACAGCTTTGCAGACTGGACACTTACAGCAATTGTAAGCCCCTGACCCTAGGAACCAGTCACACTGGGGACCTATTCACTCAAGAGAAATACTGCAAGAGTAATGTGCTATTAGAACTTGAAGTCAACTAGCTGGGACTCTCCATGCCTGATAAAGTGACTGAAGGGTCCATAGCAGCTACATGCAGTGAGAATTACAACCAGCTTGCCAGGGGGACAACCTAGTATTCCTGGGCAACTACAGCAAGAGCAACTCTGCCACAACAGAAGGAGACATGTAGCCCACATAAGGGACACTCCTGTAACATTTGAAACTGCTGCTGCTGGGCATCATAAGGCATCTCTTACATTAGGCCACCTCTGCAAAATTGTAAGACATAGCTGACCTACCTAATACATCGATATAAGCACAGACAAAGGGGAGAAATGAGGAGATAAAAGAATACATTCCAAGTGAGGAAATAGGACAAAATTCCAGAAAAAGAACAAAACAACACAGAGGTAAACAATCTAGCTGACCAAGAGTACAAACTAAAAGCCACAAGGATGCTCACTGATCTTGGGAGAAGAATGGATGAACTCAGTGAGAACTTCAACAAAGAACTGGAAAATATAAAAAAGAACCAATCAGAAATGAAGAATACAACACTGGAAATGAAAAATTCACTAGAGAGACTCAATAGCAGAGTAGATTACACAGAAGAATGGATCAGTGACCTGGATGAAAGGCTAGAGGAAATCACCCAAGCTGAACAGACAAAAGAAAAAGAATTAAAGAGAACAAGAACAGTCTAAGGGGCCTCCAGGACAACACCAAATGCACTAACATCCTTATTATAGGTGTCCCAGAAGGAGAAGAGAGAGAGAAGGGGAAAATAATCTGTTAGAAGAAATAATAGGTGAAAACTTTGCTAACTTAAGGAAGGAAACAGACATCGAGGTACAGGAAGCACAGACAGCACCAAACAAGATAAACTCAAAGAGGCCCACAGCAAGACACATTACAATCAAAATGTCAAGAATGAAAGATAAAGAGAGAATCCTAAAAACACAAGAGAAAGGTAACAAGTTCCTCACAAGGGAAACCCCATAAGGCTATCAGCTGACATCTCAGCAGAAATCTTACAGGCTAGAAAGGAGTGGCATGATATATTTAATGTGCTGAAAGGAAAAAGTGAATGCTCTAAATGGCATGATTTTCATTCAGAATGGAAGGATAGATAAAGAGATTCCCAGACAAGCAAAAACTGAAGGAGTTTATCATCAAGAAACCAACCTTATGAGAAATGCTAAAGGGACTTATTTAAGTGGGAAAAAGAAGATCACAAATAGGAATAAGAAAAGTATTTTTAAAAAAGCAGTAAAATCAATGGTAAAGGCAAACATACAGTAAAGGTAGTCGATCAACCACTTATGAGGCTAATATGAAGGTCAAAAGACAGAAGTACTAAAATTATCTATTTCCATGATAAGAGGGTAACACATACAGACACACAAAAGAAGAGGTTAGGTAATGATATCAAAAACATAAAATGTGGGATTAGGGGAGTAAAAGAGCTTTTGGCAAGAGGACAAATTAAAGAGACCATCAACTTAATATAGATTGCAATATATGTAGGTTATTATATATGAACCTCATAGTAATCACAAACTGAAAACCTATAATAAATACACAAAAAAATTAACAGAAAGGAACCGAAGCATAATACTAAAGAAAGTCATTAAACCACAAGGGAAGAGAGCAAGAGAAGAAGAAAGAAACAGGAGGAACTACTAAAACACCCAGAAAAAAATAACAAATGGCAATAAGTACATTCTTAGGAATGACTATTTTAAATTTCAATAGACTAAATTCTCCAATCAAAATGCATTGGGTGGCTGATTGGATAAAGACACTGACCCATATTTGTGCCATACAAGAGGCACACTTCAGAACTAAAGACACTCACAAACTGAAAACGAAGGGATGGAAAAGATACTCCATGCAAATGGCAATGAAAAGAAAGCTGGAGTAGCAGTACTTATATCAGACAAAATAGACTTTGAAACAAAAACTGTAATAAGGAACAAAGAAGGACACTATATAATGATAAAGGTAACACTCCAAAAAGAGGATAGAACACTTGTAAATATCTGTGTACCCAACCTAGGAGCACTTAAATATATAAAGCAGTTATTAACAATCATGAAATGAGAAATAGACAGCAACACAATAATAGTAGGGGACTTTAACACTCCACATACACCAATGGATAGATCATCCAAACAGAAGATCAATAAGGAAACATTAGCCTTACGTGACACTTTAGACCAGATGGACTTAGATATATACAGAATATTCCATCCCCAAACTGCAGAATACACATTCTTTTCATGTGCGCATTGGACTTTCTCCAGGATTGATAACATATTAGGACACAAAACAAGTCTCAATAGATTCAAGAAGATTGAAATAATATCAAGCATCTTTCACAACCATATGAAATTAGAAATCAACTACAGGAAGAAAATCAGAAAAACCACAAATAAGTGGAGATTAAAAAATGCTACTGAATAACGATGGTGTCACTGAAGAAATCAAAGGAGAAATCAAAAAATACCTGGAGATAAATGAAAATATGACATGCCAAAATTTATGTGTTACAGCAAAAGCAGTTCTGAGAGGGAAGTTTATAGTAATACACTCCTACCTCAACAAAGGAGAAAAATCTCAATTAAACAATGTAATAGTGCACCTAAAGGAACTGGAAAAAGAAGAACAAACAAAGCCCCAACTCGGTAGAAGGAAGGAAATAATACAAATCAGAGCAGAAATAATGAAACAGAGACTTAAAAAAGAGAGAGAGAGAAAAAATCAATGAAACCAAGAATTGCTTCTTGGAAAAGATAAACAAAATTGACAAACCTTTAGCCAGACTCACCAAGTTAAAAAAAGAGAAGTCTCAAATAAATAAAATCAGAGGTGAAAGAGGGGAAATTACAATAGACACCTCAGAAATACAAAAGATTATAAGAGAATACTGCAAAAACTCTATGCCAACAAATTAGATAATCTAGGAGCAATGTATAAATTCTTAGATTCATAAAACCTTCCAAAACTGAATCCAGAAAAAATAGAGGATTTGAATAGACCAATCACCAGTAAGGAGATTGAGACGGTCACAAAAATTCTCCCAAAATATCAAAGTCCAGAAACAGACAGCTTCCCTGGTGAATTCCACCAAACATTCAAAGCAAACTTAATACCTACCTTTCTCAAACTCTTACAAAACTTTGAAGAGGAGGGGAAGCTTCCTAACTTATTCTACAAGGCCAACATTATCCTGATACCAAAACCATACAAGGACAACACAAAAAAAGACAATTACAGGCCAATATCATTGATGAGTATTGGTGCAAAAACTGTCAACAAAATACTAGCAAACTGAACACAACAATACATCAAAACAATCATACACCATGATGAAGTAGAATTTATTCCAGTGACGCAGGGGTGGTTCAACAACTGCATATCAGTCAATGTGATACACCACATTAACAAAATGAATGATAAAAATCACATGATCATCTCAATAGATGCAGAGAAAGCAATTGACAAGATACAGCATACATTTATGATAAAAACTCTGAATGAAATGGGTATAGAAGGAAAATACCTCAACATAATAAAGGCCATATATGACAAATGCACAGCTAATATAATTCTCCATGGAGAAAAACTGAAAGCTAATCCTTTAAGAATAGGAACCAGACAAGGATACCCTCTTTCACTGCTCTTATTTTAGCTAGTATTGGAAGTTCTGCCAGAAGAATCAGGCAAGAAAAAGAAATAAAAGGGCTCCAAATTAGAAAGAAAGAAGTGAAAGTGTCATTATTTGCAGATAACATGATTTTATATATAGAAAACCCTAAATAAGCCACCAAAAAATCTTTAAGAAATAATAAATGAATATTGTAAAGTTGCAGGATAAAAATCAGCATAAATATCTCAGCTGTGTTTCTATACACTGAGAACAAAGTAGCAGAAAGAGAAATTAAGACTACCATCCCTCTTATAATTGCAACAAGAAGAATAAAAAACCTAGTAAACTTAACCAAAGAGGTGAAAGACCTTTACATTGAAAACTATTAAACATTGTTGAAAAAAATAGAAGATGCAAAGAAATGGAAAGCTATTCCATGCTTTCGGATTGGAAAAATTAACATAGTTAAAATGTCCACACTTCCTACAGAAATCTACAGATTCATTGCAATCCCTGTCAAAACTCCAATAACATTTTTCACAGAAATAGAACAACAATTCCTAAAATTTACATGGAACAACAAAAGACCCTGAATAGCCAAAGACACCCTGAGAAAAAAGAATAAAGCTGGAGGTATCACACTCCCTGATTTCGATATACTACAAAGCTATAGTAATCAAAACAGCATGGTAATGGCACAAAAACTGACACACAGATCAATGGAACAGAATCTAGATCCCAGAAATAAACCCACACACTTGTGGACAGCTAATTTTCAACAAGGGAGCCAAGAATATACAACAGTGAAAGGAAAGTCTCTTCAATAAACAATGTTGGGAAAATTGGACAGCCCCATGCAAAAGAATGAAAGTAGACCTTTATCTTACATAATATACAAAGAATAACTCAACTGATTAAAGACTTGAATGTAAGACCTGAAACCATGAAACTTCTAGAAGAAAACATAGGCAGTACACTCCTCAACATCAGTCTTAGCAGCGTATCTTCAAGTACCCTGACTGATCAGGCAAGGGAAACAATAGAAAACATAAACAAGTGGGAGTATATCAAAGTAAAATTTTTCTGCACAGCACAGGAAACCATCAAGAAAACAAAAAGGCAAACTAACAATTGGGAGAAGATATTTGCAAAACATTTATCTGATAAGGGGTTAATATTAAAAATAGACAACTCATACATCTTAACACCAAAAATCTAACAACCCAATTTAAAAATGGGCAAAAGATCTGAACAAACATTTCTCCAAAGAAGATATACAGATGGCAAACAGGCACATGAAAAGAGGTTCAACATCACCAATTATCAGAGAAATTCAAATCAAAACTATAATGAGACATCATCCCATGCCTGTCAGAATGGCTATAATTAACAAGACAGGAAACAAGTGTTGGAGAAGATGTGCAGAAAAGGGAACTCTCATACACTCCTGGTGCGAGTGGAAACTGGTGCAGCCACTATGGAAAACAGCATGGATATTCCTCAAAAAATTAAGAATAGAACTACCATTCCGTCTGGTTATTCCACTGCTTGGTAATTATCCAAAGAACATGAAAACATGAATGAATAATGCCATATTCACCCCTATGTTCATTCCAGCATTGTTCACAATAGCGAAGACTTGGGAGAAGCCTAGGTGCTCATCAAGGGATGAAATGATAAAGAAGATGCATATATACACAATGGCATACTCCTCTGCCATAAAAAAGGATTAAATCTGGCCATTTGTGACAACATGGATGGATCTTGAGGGTATCATGCTAAGTCAAATAAGTCAAAGGGGGAAAGTCAAATACCCTATGATCTCACTTATAAATGGAAGATAAAAATCAACAACAAACAAACACATAGAGACAGAGATTGGTTTCATGGTTAGCAGAAGGGCAGGGTGAAGGGAGGAAAGCAAAAGGCATGATTAGGTATATGTGTATGGTGAGGAATTATAATTAGTCTTTGGGTGGTGAACATGATGTAATCCACACAGAAATTGAAATATAATGATGTGCACCCAAAATGTATATAATGTTATAAACCAATGTTACTGCAATAAAAAAATGCATGTGTGTGTGTATATGTGTGTGTGCACATGTGTGTGTTAAACAAGAAAACTACAAAAAAATTTTCCAGAAAACATCTTGAATGGAAATAACCATGTTCTTCTTAGTCAAATTCTCTTCATTGAACCACACTTGTAATTATGATATAGTCATTATTTTGAACAAAAAAGCAACATAGAATATACAGGAAATAAAAATAAATGAGAGGCATTTGGGGAACGCTGGAAAGGGAAAAAAAAGATGGTAGACTCTCTTGAAGGAGCTTAAAGTTGAGAAAAGTAGAAAAGTTCAAATCCAGAAAAGGGAATAACCAAGGTGAGTCATACAGATGAAAATACTAGAAATGTCATGGAGAAAACATTGGAAAAAACCTCTAAGAGATACATTAGTAAAGGGTTATGGAAAGAAAGTTTCCAGTACTTTACTTTGAAAATGAAATGGGAAAGCTCATGTAAATATTAATACAAATTATTATAAATAAATTGCAAATTAAAAAGATAAATTCTCATCTATAAGGAGAGAAGACTAGACCAAGGCTAAAGGTACAATTTGTAAAGAAAAAGCAGTAACTCATTTTAGACAGGTATGTGTATGTTCGATATTTTGTGGTTTGGCCATTGCTAATGCTGTATGTGTTCATACATGAATACAGATGGTCTTATTTTCGTCTTGATCCATCATGGTCACAGAATGGCCTTATCTGATGTTAATATCCCATGAAAAAGTTTATTTCCAACAGGAAAACACCAAAACATAGCTGTGAGTGCCAGTCCAGCTTGCAATAACACCCAGGCTGAGCCAATAGCACTAGGTCAGGTCCAGGATGTCAGGGACAGTTTTCCTTTATCTATTATTTATCTCTAACTCTATCTATCTATCTATCTATCTATCTATCTATCTATCTATCTATCTATCTATCTATCTATCTATCTATGCAAAAGTATGTGTGAGCCTGTTATACAACAAATTCAAGATAATGATTACCTTCAACAGTGAGAGTATAAGAATGCTATCTATAATGCTTTAAAGGTATCTATAATAAGTTTAAAGAGTCTTGAAGGAAAATAGAAAAATAATATGATTTTACAAAAGTGAATAGATGAATATTTATTATATTACTTTCTATAATTTTCTATTTGCTTTAAATATTTTGACAAAATCAAAAGTATCATGATGTACAAATAAAAGGGTATGTAAATATCTTAAAGGATTAATTATAATAATTTAAAATTCCAGTAATGCATAAATAATGGTAGCTATTGGGATATAGAACCCACGCATTCTTTCAATATTAATTCAGTTAATTATTATTCTTTGAACACTTGCAATATATCAGGTATAGTAGTTAAGTACTAGAGAAAATGTTCTCCACACACTGAGTCTATGTGCCTTGAGGAACTTGCAGTGCCAGAACGGAGACAAATATGAAGCTTACATTCAAAATAAACTTCATTAAGAGATATGAAAAATATTAGGGTGTATACAATTGCTGCTCTCTATTAGGTATGATGATATAGAGGTATATTTGTAGTCAATTAAAATATCAATTGAGGGATATAAAAGCAAATTACAGGAGAGTATGATCACATTTCTAATATGTGTAAACATGAAAGCCATTACAAACATAAAGTATTTTAAGAAACCAAAGTTCATATACCACTTAATGCCATTGAATTGACCTCAACTACTACCACACATTAAATGTTTACTGTCTATACTATAAAAAATGACATAACTTACCTATTAACTATTGCTTTTAGGTAAGCAAGGCTAACAACTGTGCTTACTTTCTTCAGAGAAAGCCTTTAAAATTATGGCATAAATTTGAGGGTGACATAGCAAGATGGTGGAGTAGGAATCCCTGGACCATCCTTCTCCCCCAACACACTGATTTAACAAAAGGCACTCCAGGTAGACACAACAAGACTCACCAAAGCTGGAAGTGAGTTTTTGGACACCACTTACCAGAATTCCTGCCACTTGCGCAACATCATAAGATAGGAAGAGACCTCCCCTAGCTCCCAGATTCTCCCATGGGAATGAAGGGATTGGTTCGTGTGTCTAGCACCCCAACTTTTATAAGGGGGCTCCCCAGAGGACTCGCTTCCATTTTGCTTGTCTGGGAGCTCTGGTCAGTCCTGCACAGTCTATCTGCCAGGAGAGAATGGAGATGGCAATTTGGACTGGTAGATGCTATATAACTTCTGCCAGGATCAGCACAGAGTAAATGGACTAAAACCACAGCTACCTACTTCTCTCTCAGGAGGAAAATAGCTGGTAGATACCCCAGATCTTTGGCCAGGCTGATTGGTGGGAGTCTTCTGTATGAGTCTAGTCAATGGAGATTGTTAAAGATGCCTGCTTTGTTTCATGTACAGCCACCAACACAGAGAGTTAAGAAAAATAAAAATCAGGCAAAAATGTTCCAAACAAAGGATCAAGATAATTCCCTAGAAATCAACCTGATTGAAATGGAGCCATATGATTTACCTGACAGAAAATTCCAAACAACTGTTATAAAGTTGCTCACAGATGTCCAGACAAGAATTCAAGAACAAAGTTTGAATTTCAGCAGAGACAAAAAATAATTAAAAGTACTGAGTAGAAATCATGGAGTTAAAGACCACAGTAACTGAACTGAAAAATTCACTAGAGGAGTTCAACAGCAGACTGGATTAAGCAGAAGAAAGAATCAGTGAGCTCAAAAACAAGTTATTGGAAATAAGTCAATCAGAGGAGCAAAAAGAAAAAAGAGGGAAGAAGTCTTATGAGACATCTGGGATATGATCTTGCAGACCATTATATGCATTATGGGAGTCCCAGAAGGAGAAGAAAGACCAGAAAGCTTCTTCAAAGAAGTAATGGCTTAAAAACTCCCCAAACCTGGGGAAAGAAATGTCATCCAGCTCCAAGAAGCCCAAATATCACCAACTAAAATGAATCTCAAAATATCCACACTAAGAAACATAAAAAAACTGTCAAAAGCCAAAACCAAGAAAGAATTTTCTAGCAGCAACAGAAAAGCAAATAATCACATACAATGGAACTTCCATAAGAATGCCAGTGTATTTTTTAGCAGAAATAATCTAGGCCATAAGGGGGTGAAATAATATATATGCTAAGTGCTGAAAGGAAAAAAACAAACCTCTGCCAATCAATAATACCTTACCTAGCAAAACATTACTTCAAAATGAAGGAGAGATAAAGACTTTCACACACAAAATAGAGGGAGTTCATCACCCCTAGACCCAGCCTTACAAGAAATGTTAAAGGAATTCTTCGAGCTGAAATGAAAGGACACTAAACAGCAACACATGCAGCATAAGAAAGTAGGAAATACATTGGTAAAGGTAAATATATAGGCAAATACAGTACACTGTATTACTGTAATGGTGATGGAAAAGCAAATTTTAATTCTAGTATAAACATTAAAAGACAAAGGATTAAAAATAACTACAACTAAGAAATAGGTTAAAAGATACACAATAGGAATAGACGTGAACTGTGACATCAAAAAATAAGGCATGTGGAGGGAGAAGCAGTTAAAGACTAGTTTTTCTATTTGAATGAACTTAAATTGATAGCAATTTAAAATAGACTGATATCTATAAGATATTTCCTGTAAGCCCCAGGATAACACACAAAAAGTACCAATAGAAACTATACAAAAGAATAGAGGAAGGGATCAAAGCATATTAATACAAAAACAAAGAGAATAAAACACAAAGATAGCAAGAAAGGAAAACACAAAGAACTACAAGACTAATAGAAAACAATTAACAAAATTACAATAATAAACATTTCCCTATCAACAATTACTTTAAATGTAAATCGATTAAAATCCCTAAACAAATGATATAGAGTGTCTGAATGGACAAAACAAGATCCAACTGTAGGCTCTCACTAGAGAGACTCACTGAAGTTTTAAGGATTCACATGGATTGAAAGTGAGAGAATGGAAAAAGATATTCCATGCCAAAGGTAGCCAAAAGAAAGTAGAAGTGGCTACACTTGTATTAGAAAAGAATAGATTGAAGTAAAAAACTGTCATGTGAGAAAACAAGGACATTATATAATGATAAAAGTGTCAATTCACCAGGAAGATAGAAAAATTATAAATACATATGCACCCAACGTCAGCACCTCTAAATATGAAGCAAACATTGACACAGCTTAAAGGAGAAATAGACAGCAATACAAGAAGAGTAGGAGACTTGAATACCCAATTTTTACAAATGTATACATCATCCAGGCAGAAGATAAGAAAGTAGAGTACTTTAATACACTGTACACCAATGGACATAACAAACATAGACAGAGCATTCCACCCAACAGCAGGAGGATATAAATTCATCTCAAATGTACATGGAACATTCTCCAGGATAGATCATACGTTAAGTCACAAAACAGGCTGAATAAATTTAAGAAAATTGACATCATATCAAGTATCTTTTCAAACCACTAAGGTATGAAACTAGAAATCAATAAGAGGAGGAAGGCTAGAAAATTCACAAATATATGGCAAAGGAAACACACTTTTGAACAACCATTGGGTCAAAGAAAAAAATCAAAAAATAAATTATAAAATATCTTCAGACAGATGAAAATGAAAACACTGCATGCCAAAACTTATGGGATTCAGCAAAAACAGTACTGCGAAGAAAGTACTGTGTTGCAATAAATGCCTACATTAAGAAAGAAGAAATATCTCACATAAATAACCTACCTGTACACCCCAAAGAGCCTCAAAGAACAGAACAAAGTAAGCCCAAAGTTAGCAGAAGGAAGGAAATACAAGATTAGAGTAGAAAGAAGTCAAATAGGCAAATAATAGACATAATCAACAAAAATAGAATTTCTTTTTCTAGAAGATAAAATTAACAAACTTTTAGCTAGACTAAGAAAAAAGAGAGAAGGCTTAAATAAATAAAATTGTAAATGGAAAAGGAGACATTATAACTGATGCCGCAGAAATAAAAAGGACCCTAAGAGACTGCAATGAACAATTATACTCCAAGAAACTGTATAATCTAGAAGAAAAATAGATACATTTCTAGAAATATACAACCTACCAAGACTAAATCATGAAGAAATAGAAAATCTGAAGAGATCTGTGACTAGTATATGGATATTGAATCAGTAATCAAAAGCTTCCAACAAAGAAAACCCCAAGACCAGGTGACTTCATGGGTGAATTCTACCAAATATTTTTGTAAATTTTTACTTAAATATTTTATTCATTTTTATGCTCATTACTGTTTCTCATATCCCACATTGTTTGTGTTTTTTTTTCTTCTTGCTGGCCATAATAACTTTTACACTTATATAGTTCTTATTACATTCCAGTCATTCTTAAGGAGTTTACATATGTGATCTGATTGAGTCCTGATACAGACACTATTATTATCCCCATTTTGCAAACGAGGAAACTGAAGCACGCTGACATTAAGTAACTTTCCCAAGGTTGCACAGCAAGTGGCTCAGCTGGTATGCAAACCAGGTATTCTGTTTCCAGAGTACATGTACTTAACCTCCATGCTTCTCTGCCTCTCAGTTGATTTCTTTTAGAGAAGGAGAGTCTGTGAATGGTATGTGCTGTTAGTCCTCTTATGACTGAAAATGTCTTCATTGTGCCCTCATCTTTGAACGATAGTTTGACTATAAAATTCAAGTCGACAGCTATTTCCCTCTATTATCTCTGGGCACATATTGTTGTCACTGAGGAGGGGGCTGTCATCTAAATTGTTTCTCTGCAGGTCCCCTGGAATCTGTTAATAGTGGTTATTCTCCCTGAATTTCTACAGTCTCATTATGATATGTCGACGGGTCATATATTTATTTTATATTCCCCGCACAATACTCTGGAGTGCACTTCCAAACCATGGTCTTATGTCATTCTTCACTTGTGGAAAATCTCAGCTGCCATCTCTTCAATTATTTCTTCTTTACTATTGCTCCCATTCTTTTCTTCTAGAACTCTTGTTAGACAAAGGATAAAGCTTCTCGATCTCTTTTCTGTGACTTTTAACTTCACTTTTCTCATTTTTATCTCTTTTTCTTTCTGTACTATGTTTGAGGTAAATTTTGTGAGTTTTTCTCTACTATCTTCCAATTCATTAATTCAGCTTTAAAATATGTTCGGTCTCGAGTTTATTCCTTTATTCCCTCTATTGTTTTTTCCAATGACTCTTTTTCATTTTAAAATTTCTTTCTTATCCACTTATTTCATTGATACCACTTTGCTACATTCTCATGATTTTTATTTTTTCCAGCATTATTGAGGTAAAATTGACAAAAATTTTCTCTATGCAAGGTATACAACGTGATGTTTTGATATATGTATATATTGAGAAACAATTACCACAATTAAGCTGGTTAACATATTCATAACCTCATATACTTACCCACTTTTCATGTGTGTGGAGAGAATACTTGAGATCTTTCTGAGCAAATTTCCAGTACACAATAACATAGGCATTTACTGCTTTAACTTCCCTCTTAGAATTGCTTTTGGTATGTTGTATTTCCATTTTCATTTGTCTCTAGGTATTTAATGATTTTTTTCTTTGATTAATTGGTTGTTGAGGAGTGTGCTGTTTAATGTCCACATATTTTTTAATTTTACAGTTCTCTTCTTTCTAGTTTCTTACTATTGTGATTGGAAAAGATATTAGATATAATTTCAATCTTAAATTTGTTAAGACTTGTTTCATGGTCAAAATAAGATCTATCCTGGAGAATGCTCTGTGTGCACTTGAGAAGAATGTATAGTCTGCTACTGTTGGGTGGAACGTTGCATTTATGTCTGTTAGATGCATTTGTCTACAATGTTGATCATGTCTGCTTTTTCCTTATTTATTTTCCTTGTAGATGTACATTCCATTGTCAAAAGTGGGGTATTGAGGTCCTCTATTATTATTGTTTTGCTGTCTTTTTTTCTCTCTCCAGTTCTGTTAATATTTGCTTTATATATTTAGATACTTTGATTTTGGCTGCATATATGTATTTATTTATATTATAGTTTCTTGATGAGTTGACCCCTTTATCACTATATAGTGACCTTCTTTGTCTCTTGGGACAGCTTTAGACTTAAACTCTATTTTGTCTGATATAAGTTAGCCACCCTGTTCTGTTTTAGTTATGCTTTGCATGGAATACCTTTTTCTATCCCTTCACTTTTAGCCTATGTGTGGCCTTAAAGCTAAAGTGAATCTTGTTGGTGGCATATTGTCAGATCTTGTTTTTTTATCTCTTAATCCACCCTATGTATTTTGATTGAGCGAGTTCATTCATATTTAAAGTAATTATTGATAGGTCAGACTTACTATTGCCATTCGTAAAGTTATTTTCTCAATGTTTAGTATTTCCTTAGTTCTTTTTTTGCTCTCTTGTTGTCTTCCTTTGTGATTTGATGATTTTTTGCATTGGTATGTTTTGAATCAGTTCTTTTTATGTTTTGTGTATCTACGAGAGGTTTTCTTGTGGTTACCGATGGGCTTACATAAAACTCTACACTTTATTTTTTCCCTCCCCATTTTATTTTATTGATTTCAAACTTTACATCTTTTTACATTGTATATCCAATAACAAATTATTGTAGCTGTAGGTTTTTTTTTAACAGTTTTGTCTTTTAACTTTTTTACCAGAGGTGAAAGTGACTTATGCACCATCATTGCAGTATTAGATTTTGACAGTATTCTGAATTTGACTATATACATACCTTTATGGGTGAGTTTAATATTTTCAAATGATGTCATGTTACTAATTAGTATCCTTTTACTTCAACTTGAAGAACTCCCTTTAACATTTTTTGTAAGGCAATTCTTTAGCATTTCTTGTAAGGCAATTCTAGTGGTGATGAACGCCCTTAGCTTTTGGTTGTCTCAAAAATTCTTTATTTCTCCTTCATTTCTGAAGTGCAGTTTTGCCAGATATATTATTGTAGGTTGGCAGTTATTTTCCTTTCAGCACTTTGATTGTATCATCCAATTCTCTCCTTTCCTGGAAGGTTTCTGCTGAGAAACTCCAGTAGCCTTAAGGGGGCTCTCTTGTATGTAATGAGTCTCTCTTCTCTAGCTCCTTTCAAGATTCTTTTTACCTTGTGATTCATTCTTTGACCAACTGGGTGTTTAAGAGTGTGTTGTTTATTCCACATATTTTAGAATTTTCCATTTTTCCTTCTGTTAGTGATTTCCTCTTTTCCTTTTGTTATTGATTTCATTCTGTTATTTCCCTTTGTTATTAATTGCTGTTGATTTCTAGTTTGGTCTATATTTGTCTTATTATGTCTTTATCTGGTTTTGGTATCAGAGTATGTTGGTCTTAGGACATGAGGTAGACTACGTTTCTCCTTCTTCTATATTCTGGAAGAAATTTGTGGAATTGATATTATTTCTTCCTTAAATGTTTGCTAGAATTCCCACTGAGGTCAATTGGGCCTGGATTTTCTTGGTTTAAAAGTTTTAAACTATAAATATAAATGATTTCTTTAATAGATATGGGACTATTCAGATTATTTGTTTTTCTTTGAATAAGTTTTTGCATTTTGAAACTCTCAAATAATTTGACCATTTCATCTAAGTTGTTGAATTTGTTGACTTGAAGTTGATAACAATATTCCCTGATTATTTCTTAAGTATATATTGTTCTTTAGGAATGTGAAATTTTTCATCCCATAATATTCCATGTTTTGAAGTCTACCTGTTTTTGATATTATTATAGCTTCTCTAGCCAGCTTTTGATTACTGTTGCACTGCTATGGTTATTTATTTATTTGTAATTTATAATGTATTTAATTTATTTTATGTTTATTTTTAATATGGGTTTCTAATAGATAGTGTATATTTGGAACTTTTAAAAAACCTGATATGACAATCTTTGTCATTTAATTGGCATGTTTAGACCTTGTAGATTTAATATAGCTATTTATATTATTAAATTTAGGTATATAACTTTTATTTGTTTTATGTTTGTCTTTGTGTTTTTTCCCCTTTCTTCTCCCATTCTTGTCTTCTTATGAATTCTCCTAGAATTTTTTAATATTCCACTTTAATTTGATGTGGCTTTGGCTATATCTTTTTGTATTCTATTTTGTTTGTGGCTGCTATAGAAATGAAAAATGCATACCTATGCTTTCACATCCTATTCAGATTTAATATTCAATCACTTTAAGTAAAATGTAGAAAATTTCCATCCATAATTGTGCCTTTATTATCTCCTCTTTATGTTCTAGCTTTAATGTGAATTACCGCTATATATTTTGAGAATCATACTCTGTTAAAATTATTGCTTTCAACAGTAATACAGATTTTAAAGTATTTAGAAGTGGAAACTATTTTTTTTTATATTTATCTGCATACTTATCAGTTTTTTGCTTCTAATTAATTTCTGAAGTTCATACTTTGCCTTTTCTCTAGCAATTTCCCTTCAGCATGAAGAACTTCTTTTACCATTTATTTTAGGATATATCTCCTAGTGATGAATCTCATAGCTTTTCATTTGATCCTGTCTTTATTTCACCTGCATTCCTGAAAGATATTTTTGCTGGATATAGAATTATGGATTTACATTTTTTTACTTTATACTTTTAAGGTGTTTTTCCACTGCCTCTGGGCTTCAAAGTTTCTGATTGAAAATCCACAGTCATTCAAATCATTGTTCCTCTACATGTTATATGTTGCCTTTTTCTTGCTGCTTTCAAGACATTATGTTTGACTTTTAAAAGTTCATCATGTGACTGGATATGATATTCATTAAGTTTATTCTGTTGTGGTTCACAGAGCTTTTGATTCTATGAATTAATGCCATTCATCAAATTTTGAAATGTTTTTGTCAATTATTTTTGCACCAATCTCTTTCTCTTCTCCTGACCTGTGAAGACAAATATTTAGAACTTTTCATATTTTCCCACAGCCATCTGAATACTTCTTATATTTTAACTATTGTTTTTCCTCTGTTCTGAAAATTACATAATTTGTAATTATCTACCTTCACATTCACTGACTTTTCACTCTCATCAGCATTCTGGTGTTGAGTCCATCAAGTAAAATTATTTCAGATATTCTATTTTACATTTGTAAAATTTCTAGTTAGTTCTCATTTATAGGTTCTGCTTCTTGCTGAAAATGTCCAACTTTCAATTCATTTCAAGAGTATTTACCTTTACCCAGTGGAGCATTGTTATAATAACTGCTTTAAAGTCTTTTTCCTGATAATTCCAAAATGTGGGTTATCTCAGTGTTGGCATCCTTTTATTGTATTTTTCACAAAGAATTGGCCACATTTTCTTGTCCTTTCTTTGTCAAGTAACCTTAGTTTGTAAATGGTACATTTTGACTACTATGCTGTTTAGATTCCTAGTCCTGTTAAAAAACCATGTAGATTACTGATGATGATGATGATGATGATCTTTGTTCTAGCAATCAATGAATTCAATTTGATTCAGGTTACTAGTACTGTCTTTCCTTCAATGGCAGTGCAGTTTTAAAAGCTTTTGCTATGTCTCTTTGCATCTGTCTTACCTGTCAACCACTCAGGGTTTCTTTTGAGGCTTACATGATGGAGTAAATTATTTGTAATTCTCAAAGTTTTTGCAATTATGCTTCGAGTTTGGTTCATACATTCACAGCTTAGCAGTGAGCCCAGGGCCATGCTAGTTAATACACTGAATTATGGGGTTCCATTCTCCAGCTCTTTCTTCTCCATGATTCCCCAAATTCTGTGGTCCAAACACATGAAATTTATCATCCTTTGGCTCCCAAAATGGGGTTCTTCTCAGAATTTAAGCTTCTTTCAGTGCCACTGTACAATTCCCACCACTTGGACCACCCTGATGGCAAAGTGGGGAGAAATAAAGAGAATAAAACCCCTCATTTTTCAGAGCTTAGGGTTCAATTCCTCTGTCCAGAAAGATGGTGTTTCCATTATAGGTTTAACTTCTGGTGCCACATAGTACCTGTTCTCCTGAGGGAACCACCTTTTGTGAGCCACAAGGAAACAAAAGTGAAAAAATTAGTAGGAATTGCACCCATAGTCTCTGAGTCACAGGAATTCATCTTTTGCAGTGTTCTTGGAGGAAAGATGAGGTTTCTCTTGGAATTAGAGCTGCTGGCATTCTACTGCACCAGCTGTGCCTGTGGCTCACTCTTAGGTCACAAGGAAAATGAGGAAAAGTACAGGAATATCATCCCATACATGTTACTTCTCCAGGTTTTGATACTTCCTTCCAAATCTGCTTTTATTTCTTTTTCACTATTTCAGGTATTTACTTCTTGTATTTTGTTCAGAGTTTTTAGTTGTATTCAGTGAGAAACATGCGCTTCAGTGGGCCTACTAAAACATGTATGTTTTTAAAGTATTAAAAGAAATTTTAAAGACATTTTTAAAGGAGTTTGTTTTCTCTTTTATATTTACACACATATTTAATTTTTCTCATGATCTTTATTCCTTCCTTGTAGATCTAAGTTTCCCCCTGTTAATATTTCTCTTAAACTTGAAGGAATTCTTTTGACATTTATTGTAGCCCATGTCTGCTGGAAATAAACTCTCTCAACAGTTACCAAATTGAGTTGTTTTGGAGCTTCATTCTTAATCTGTATGTTTCAGCAGTTTGACAATGATATGCTAAGTGTTGTTTTCTTTGTAGCTATAATACTTAAAGTTCACTGTTCTTTGATCCATGGGATGATATATTTTTAAATTGAATATCTGAATGACCACATACTCTTTACTGAAGCCCCCCCAAATTCACTGCATTATTAAATTTGACGTAAGTCAGATAACTGTATATGTATGGGTGAATCTCTTTCTGTACTCTATTTTGTTCTGTTGGTCTATTTGTCTGTCTTTATAACAACACCACACTTTCAATTACTGTAGCTTTATACAAGTCTTGTAATCTATGGTGCATCTTCCCCAGTTTTTTTGTATGTATTCTCACATTAAATTTTAAAATGTCTGAGTAGTGCACCAATTTTTATTCCTGATAGCTATATTGTCTTTTCTCTTTCTTTCATCATCAATTCTTTAAAGTTATAGAATTACTATAATTACCAGTTTTAGTAGTTTCTTCCAAGAGCCAACTATATCTTTCTCGGTTTTCTATATTGCACTTTTGTTTTTTACTTTGCTAGTTTATATATTTACATGCATTTTTTATTTCTTTCTTTGAGAGAGAGAGTCAGATCAAGATCATGATTTTAAGTTTATTCATACGTAAACATACACACACAATCATACACATATACTAAACATACCTATACATATGCACACACATACACTTTCAATACTAAAAATTTCTTTGTAAGCATTACTTTAGCTGCATTTCACAAGCTATACTCCTGTAAAGTCTTGGACTGAAATCTTCTTATTCAGTTACCATGAGACTCTGAAAATCATACTCAATTTTTCAGAGGTTTGCACCTTTTCTTTTTAACATTCACCAGGTTACAGCTTCACAATTTGATGTTAAAACTGGCTGTGTGTTTGAGGACCCTCAAATCTCCAATTTTGTCATTCCAATCTCACAAGACTGAAAAAATATTGTTCCTCTCCATTCAACATAGCCCTTTGTTTGAGAAAAACCTTGATTCTCAGTTTCTTGAGTGAATCTAAAATTGGCAACTGCTCGCTGGCTGACAGTGGCTGCAAAAAGATAGCTCTTCTTTCCACGGTTCTTGGAACTCTAAAAGTTTATGGTCTCTACTCACCTTTTTGCTTCTTCATGTATTTAAACATGAAATTTGCATTTTATCTCTTTTTCTAGTTGTTGTCATGAAAACATTTGTCTTCTGCAAACTACTCCATCCTACCTAGAAATAGCATTTTATTTGTTCATAATTAAGAAGGTGCAGTTTTAAGGTACATAGACTCTCTGGGCACATGTTCCTCATTAATTTATGAGTGCCCCTTTTTCTACAGTGATGTAGGTGAAACTAAATTACATTTAACAAATAGTTTATTTTTGTGAGGAAGATTGGCCCTGAGCTAACACCTGTTGCCAATCTTCTTTTTGCTATAGGAAGATTGTCACTGAGCTAAAGTCTGTGCTAATCTTCCTCTATTTTATGTGGGATGCCAACACAGCATGGCTTGACAAGTGATGCTAGGTCCATGCCCGGGATCCAAACCTGCAAATCCCAGGCCACCAAAACAGAGCACGTGAACTTAATCACTACGCAGTGGGGCCAGCCCTAAACAAATAGTATTCTAAAAACAGTATCTTCACTACACATGAGCTACAATTAGGATGACCATACATCTCAGTTTGCTTGAGATATTCCAAGATTATGTCTGTTTTCCAAGGATAATTATTAATAAAACTTGTATTAGGTATCTATTGCCGCATTACAAATTGTCACAAACTTAGTGACTGAAAGAAAAACATACATTTATTATCTTACAGTTTCTGTGTGCCAGGAATCTTGGCACAGCTTCACTGGATACTCTACTTCAGGATTTCTCATGAGGCTACACTCAAGGTGTTGGACACCACTGTGATCTTGATTGGGTAAAAATTTGTTTCCAAGCTCACTTATGTGGCTGCTGGCAGAATTCTAATAGAATAGCTGTTGGATGGAAGGCCTCAATCCTAGCTGCCTGTTGGTCAGAGGCTGCCATCAGATCCTTGCCATAGCGGCTTCTCTGACTTGGCCACTTGCTTCATCAAAGACAGTAAGGAAAGAATATGCTGGAAAGATAGACATCAGAATCTTTGTAATCTAATAATGGTATTGACATCCCTTCAACCTTCAGATAAGAAGCAAGTAACTCAAGAGGAGAGCATTACCCAAGGCCAAGAATATTAAGAGGCAGAGATCATTGGGGGACAGGTGAGAATTTGAATACAATTGGCACTCTGTATCTGTGAGTTTTGCATCCCCAGATTCAACCAACTATGGATCAAAAGGCCTGCAATGGTTGCATCTGTAGTGAACATAAACAGACTTCTTTTTCTTGTAATTATCCCCTCAATAATACAATATAACAACTATTTACATAGTATTTACATTGTATTAAATACTATAAGTAACTTAGATATGATTTAAATATAGGGGAGGCTGTGTGTAGGTTATGTGAAAATACTATGTAATTTTACATAAGGCACTTCAACATCCATCAGCTTTGGGATCTGTGGCAGTCCCGGAACTAATCCACTGCAGATACTGAGGGATAACTGTATTGGATAAAATTTTTATCAAATCCCCATATATTTCTGGTTTGTGTTTTCTTGGCAGTAGCATCTTTAACAACAAAAATGTACCTATTATTTTCAATTCAAAATATGACCACAAGTAGACTGATTATAAACATGAATTCAGTTTAAATATAATACAGAAGAGAAACTTTCTATTATTATTATGATCTTCACTGTTTTTCCTAAGCAGCTAACATCTCACAGCACAACTGATGTTGCCTCTTTCCTTTTCTCACCTGTTCTACCCATTCTATGAGTTTTTGAATAATTTGTTAGATTCCATTTTTGACACTTACCTTTTGTATTATTACTTTCCATGGCAGAATTTTAAAGTAAAAGTATTATAAGTATCCCAATGATGATTCCAAGGATAATTAAAATTTCATCATTCTTTCAAGAATTTTCTGAAAAATAAAACATAGACCTGTAGTTAGACATATTTTCATTCTTAGTTCCTTTCCATCCCAGAAAAGCGGACTTGAATTTTTCTGCTCCCATCTTGTCAGATTGCAGAGTTATCTCTTTGTTTAAACAGTAGAAAGACATTTTTGAAAGCCAGGTACTTTCATAGCATTACACTAGCTGCTATGGGGAACTGTAGAGATAGAAATTACTAGTTCTATGCTCAGGTAGTTTCACTTGAGGTATATGATGTGGTTGGATCTCTGGAGATTCTCCTTAAAAGCTGAGGTTCAACCACAGAAAAACAGCCTATAAATGCTTGGTTAATTTAATTTAACCACAGAGGACTGAATGAGGGAAGAGGCCCTTAGGCGACAGCTTGCTCTACCCAGTCAAGCCTATACTAACTATCTTTGAAGTGAAAACGTATCAATCCACATCAATATTAAAACTGGAATTCTGATAAAGACTTATCCCACTCATACCTCTAATTCTACTTTTTAACTTTCTATACTTTCTACCTTTTAATTTCTTACCTTACTCATCTCTGGATACATAATTGCAGCCTGAGACATAAAACATTCCATTTTTCTCTCATGTTTTCATTGTCCTATAAACTACCCAGTTTCTGCCATTCTCTTTTCTGGCTCTATTCATTTTTTTTTTTTGAGGAAGATTAGCCCTAAGCTAACTGTTGCCAATCCTCCTCTTTTTGCTGAGGGAGACTGGCCCTGAGCTAACATCCATGCCCATCTTCCTCTACTTTATATGTGGAACACCTGCCACAGCATGGCTTGCCAAGTGGTGCCATGTCCACACCTGGGATCCAAACCGGTAAACTCTGAGCCACCGAAGCAGAATGTGCACACTTAACTGCTGAGCCACTGGGCTGGCAGCTCTTTTCATTTTTGACCTTCATTCAATTACCAAAAAATTAGCACAGACTATCAAACATTTCTTCAAAGATTTCTTCATTTACGTGCACTAAATGATATTAGAATTTCCCTGGAGAAAACTACTTACTCATACTCTGTCAAGGAGACATACTCAGTTACCCAAAATCTTTCTTCCTCTGATCAGAGACGAGATTTATCTTTCTAGATCTTGAAGGATTCTTCCAGAATATTGTATTGATGTACTTCATTAGCAAGTCTATTTCCTTTTTTTCCCCCTCACAATCTGGTCAGCGAAGCCACTCTACTCCCATGCTCAATTTGGTATCTACTGACCTCTGATCACTTTCTTAGATTTATTTAAATATTTTCCTCTTAACACTCTGTTTAAACACAGACAATTTGAAAAAACTCATTGACAGCACAGTTTAAAGCTTATTTTCACTCTTATTTGGATTTTTTTCCACTCACAATTGAGGTTTCCAATATATTTGGACACACTGCTCCAATAGTCATAACATAAAATTTGTTATAATTTAAATTTATCCTTTTCCAAAAATCACACATTTATGAATTTCTTATTTTTAAACCAATCTTCCGCATTTCCAGGTTAACTATGCCACTATTCCATAAAATATATTTTAAATTTTTAAATTAAAAACGTTAGTTGATTGAGATAGCTTACAATTGGTCCAGCATTTCTGATTCCACCCACAATGGAATAACATAGCCTATATTTACTCTCTCACCTGAAAATCATAAAAAATTGTACAAAATACAAGAAACAATAGTACTAAAGACACTTCAAATTAGACTGTAAAGGGCAGTGATCTCTAAGAGATAGAAAAAAAGGAGGTGAAGCCTAAAAGTTCCACAGCTTGCTCTCTGAAGAGAATTTCCAGACTGCATCAAATTTAAGCGGAATATAGACAGACCCCAGAAGCCTCTTCAAGTTGAAGGGACAGAGTTAGCCTGGGGAGATGATGGCAAAATAGAGAAGAGGAGAGAGATGCACAGGAGGAGAACTGAAGGGATCTGAAGAGGTCCACTCTGACTCCTCTAGTGAGTACTGAACAGCACATTTATGTGAAGAAGATACTTGAGGATGAAAATTACCTGATAATAATTTTAAAAGACTAAGTAAATGGATAAATAAGTGTTTATAAATCATAAGTCTCAATAGGTTAGAATATCAAATCTCTCCAAATTTATTTGTGGATTCAACGTAATCACAACCAAAATCCCAGCTATACAATTTTTGCTGAAATTGACATGACAATTCTAAAATTCACACAGAAATTAAAAACACTTTGAATAACTAAGTCAAAAGAAGAATAATGAAGAAAATGGGGACAGTAATACTATCTCACTTCAAGATTTATTATAAAGCTACAGTAATGAAAACAATATGATATTGGTGTGAAGATAAAAATATAAGTCACTTGAATAGAGAGTCCTGAAATACACTTACACACACGTGTACAACTGATTATCAGCAAAGGTAAAAAGAAAATATATATGTACATACAGATATGCACATTAAAATAAAAGCTTTGATCCAAACATAGAACCATACACAAAATGAACCATAGATATAAATGTGAAACCTAAGCCTATGAAAGATCTAGAAGAAGAGATAGAAGAAAATGTTTGTGACTGAGTTAATCAATATTTTCTTAGACATGACACCAGAAGCATAATCTACAAAAGAAAAAATTGATACATTGAACCTCATCAAAATTAAGAACTGTGAAGAGTGACACCAGCATCATGGTGGAATGAGTGGTTCCGTTTGTCTCTCCTCTGTTATTTAAAATCAACTGGATAAGCATTGACCAAAAGAGGATTCCTTACACATCACAACAGCATGCATAAGAGATCCAAGCATCTGTACATCTGAAGATAGGTGGACTGTGTTCCCAGGAGGCAGAAGAAGTAGGGGACTGGCTCCCTCCCCGTCCTCTGGCAGCAGTGATCTGCAGTGGGGGCAGAAAAAGAAAGATGTGCTTTTCTCCCTGCTCATATCCCAGAAGTTCTGGCCTGCATGCCTGCAAGTGATTGTGATGTGAGCAGAAAAAAACAGGCATAGCTTGCTCCCTTCCCATCTCCAAGTGGCTCCAATGCATGTGCTCCCTTTCCCTGCCCCTGCAATGGCCAAGTCTTTCCAGCAGTGGGGGCAATATACAAAACTCAAATTTTCCTGGCTGGGGTAGGACACCTGGACCTCAGTTTCAAAGGACATCAGCCAGTGTCAGAGACCAGAGGCTGCAACAACCTCTCCATGCTTAGCCCCTGCTTCTCTCCTAGAGGTGGCAGGTAGAACCTGTGACCAGAAAGTCCAGGAACTAGAGCAAAACTTGTGACACAGCCTCCAGTGGTAGCACCTCTGACACCAGCTCCACCAGAAGCAAAGGCTACATACAAGTCCCTGGGTACCCAGGTCCCTGGTAGTGACAGCAACACCTAAGAACCCAGCACCACAGACAGTGGGGCAACCAACACCCCCAAACAACCTGGGAGCAGCAGCACATGTGGTCCATGGGCAGCAGTGTCCAAGCCTGTGGAGAGCCCATAGAGAGCCAGTGGAGGAACATAAAACTTGGGCATCCCTGGAAGCAGTAGCAATGCTTGCAGCCTGGTGACCCTGGTGGTGACACCTGAGATTGCAGCAACACTGTAAGCAGTAAGGCACCAGCAGCCTCACAGGCACAGGTGCCACAAGGAGGGCACTGATGATGCCTCTAACAGAGGCAATGGAGAGTGGAAATACAGGCTCCAAAGCAACAAACACTGTATCTAAATAAAGATAGATGGTTTACTACCAAAAATGCACTGGCAGAGGAGCAATTCATCAAACAACATGAAGGAGCACAATAACATGGCAAAACAGAAAGAGAATGACAACTCTCCAGAAACCAAACTTGAAATCACAGAAGATTACAATCTATTTGACAGAGAATTCAAAATAGCAGTCATAAAGACACTCAACCAATTACAAGAAAACTCATAATGACAGTTCAATGAGCTCATGAATAAAATTAATGAGCAGAAGGAGTGTTTTACCAAAGAGATTGAAACTCAAAAGAAAAACCAAACAGAAATTCTGGATATTAAGAACACAATAAATGAGATGAAAAATAAAGTAGAAAGCATTAAAAATGGAGCAGACTATATGAAAGAGAGAATTAGTAGGCTCAAAGATGGAAACCTAGAAATGACTCAGGTACAACAGGAGAGAGAAGTAAGACATTAAAAATGAAGAAATTCTTCAAGACATATCTGACTCAATTAGGAAAAGTAACTTAATGATCATTGGTATACCAGAAGGAGAAGAGAGGGAGAAAGGAGTAGAGAGCTTATTCAAAGAAATAATGACTGAGAACTTCCCAAATCTGGGGAAAGAAGTGGACATTCAAGTACATGAAGCTAATAGAACTCCTAATTACATCAATATAAAAAGAACTTCTCTGAGGTATATAAAATTAGAACTGTCAAAAGCCAATGGCAAAAAAAAAAAAAAAAAAAAAAAAATTAAGGGCAGCAAGAGAGAAGAAAGTAGCTTAAAAAAGAACACCCATCAGGCTTCAGTGGATTTCTCAGCATAAACCCTACAGGCTAGAACAGAGTGAAGTAATATTTTCAAAATAGTGAGCAACAAAAATTATCAGCCAAGAATACTCTTCCAATGAAATTATCCTTCAGATATGATAGAGAAATAAAAGCTTTCCCAGACAAAGGAAAGCTGAGGAAGTTCATTGCTACTAGACCTGCCTTATGAGAAATGTTGAACAGGAGCCCCCTGCCTGAAAAATAAATGGCAAAAGTTTACAAAGCTTTGAGCAAGGAGATAAATAAATGATCAGAAAACAGTGGGTCTATATCAGAATTGGTTAGTTAACAATTATAAAGAACAAAGAGAAAGAAAGAATCAAAAATAACTATAACCACATCAATCTGTCACAAACTCACAACAGCAAAAGAATAATTTGTGGCAACAAAGATGTAGAAGAGGAAGAGGAAAAGGATGGAAGCCACACAGGCTAATTCAGATAAGAGGTTGTCAGAAAGATAGACTATCTCAACTATGAGATCTTTTATACAAATCTCATGGTAACCACAAAACAAAAAATCAGAGCAGAGTCACAAATGATAAATAAAGAGAAAACTTAAAATACCATCACAGAAAACAAGCAACCTGAATGGGCATTCAGAAATACAAAGAAAAAAAAAAAGGAAATATAGAACAACCAGAAAAACAAAAAATAAAATGGCACTAGTAAGCCCTCATATATCAATAATCACTCTAAATGTAAATGGATTGAATTCACCAATCAAAAGACATAGAGCGGCTGGATAGATTAAAAAACAAGACTCAACAATATGCTCCCTCCAGGAAACACATCTCAGCTCTAAAGACAAACATAGGGTCAGAGTAACGAGCTGAAAAATGATATTGCAAGCAAATGGCAAGCAAAGTAAAGTGGGTGTAGCAGTGATTATATCTGACAAGACAGACTTCAAGATGAAAAAAGATAAAGAGAGGCAAAGATGGGCATGCCAACAAGAAGATGTAACACTTATTAACATATATCACCTAACATAGGAGCACCAAAGTAAATAAAGCAACTATTAATAGACCTAAAGGGAGAAATTAACAGCAACACAATAATAGTAGGAGACCTTAACACCCCACTTACATCAATGGATAGATGATCCAGACAGAAAGGCAGCAAGGAAACAGTGACCTTAAAAGAAATACTAGACCAGATAGACTTAATAGATATATAGAGAACATTCCATCCAAAACCAGCAAAATACATATTCTTCTGAAGTGCACATGGATCATTCTCAAAGATAGACCATATATTGGGAAACAAAGCAAGCCTCAATAAATTTAAGATTGAAATCACATCAAGCATCTTTTCTGACCACAATGCTATGAAACTAGAAATCAACTATAAGAGCAAAGATAGAATAGTCATAAATATGTGGAGACTAAACAATATGCTACTAAACAACTATTGGGTCAATGGTGAATTAAAAGGAAGATAAAAAAATAACTGGAGGCAAATGACAATGAAAACACAAGATACCCAAATTTATGGGATGCAGTGAAAGCAGTACTATGAGGGATGTTTATAGCTTAGAGGCCTAACTTAAAAATCAAAAAAATCTCAAACAATCGTACGCTATACCTAAAAGAAGTAGAAAAAGAAGATTAAACCAAGCCCAAAGTCAGTAGAAGGAAGGAAATAATAAAAATCATAGGAGAATTAAATGAATGGAGACTAGAAAAGCAATAGAAAGGGTCAATAAAACTAATATCAAGTTCTTTGAGAAGATAAACAAAATTGACAAACCCTTTGCCTGACTCACTAAGAATAAAAAGAGAAGACTCAAATAAATTAAAATTAGAAATGAAAGAGGAGACATTACAACAGACACCACAGAAATAAAAGGATTATTAGAGAATACTATGAAATGCCATACACCAATAAACTGGATAACTTAGAAGAAATGGATAAATTCTTAGAATCATATAACCTTCCAAAACTACATCAAGAAGAAATAGGGAATCTGAAAGGACCAATCCAAAGTAAAGAGAATCAAATAGTAACCAAAAACTTCCCCCAAACAAAAGTCCAGGACCAGACGGCTTCTCTGGTGAATTCTACAAACATTCAAAGAAGATTTAATACCTATCCTTTTCAAACTCTTCTGAAAATTCAAAGAGGACAGCATGCTTCCTAACTCATTTTATGAGTCCAACATTACCTTGATACCAAAACCAGACAAGGACAACACGAAGAAGGAAAATTGTAGGCCAATATCACTGATGAACATAGATGCAAAAATCCTCAACAAAATATTAGTAAATCAAATACACAATATATTAAAAGGATCATACACCAGATCAAGTGGGATATAGTCCAGGGAATCAGGGATAGCTCAACATCTGTAAATCAATCAATGTGATACACCATGTTAATAAAATGAAGAATAAAAATCACATGATCATCTCAATAGAGACAGAGAAAGCATTTGGCAAGGTCCAACATATATTTATGAAAAAACTCTGAATAAAATGGGTACAGAAGGAAAGTACCTTAAATAATAAAGGCCATATATGACAAACCCATAGCCAACATCATACTCAATGGTGAAAAACTGAAAGCTGTTCCTCTAAGAACAGAAACAAGACCAGGATGCCAGCTCTCACCACAGATTTTCAACATAGTATTGGAAGTCCTAGCCAGAGAAATCAGGCAAGAGAAAGAAATAAATGAGATTCAAATTGGAAATGAAGAAGTAAAACTGTCCCTATTTGTGGATGACATGATTCCATATATAGAAAAACACTAAAGAATCAACCAAAACCCTGTTAGAAATAATCGGTGACAACAGTAAAGTAGCAGGGTACAAAAGAAACATACAAAATCAGTTACATTTCAGTACACTATCAACAAAAGAGCAGAAATTGAATTCAAGAACATAATCCCATTTACAGTTGCAACAAAAAGAATAAAACACCTAGGAATAAATTTAACCTAGGAGATAAAAGACCTATAAAATGAGAACTATATTATTGAAGGAAATCAAAGAAGACATAAAGAATGGAAATATATTCCATGCTCATGGATTGGAAGAAAAAGCATAGTTAAAATGTCTATATTATCTAAAGCAATTTAAAGAGTCAATGCAATCCCAATCGGAATCCCAGTGAAATTCTTCATGGAAATAGAACAAAGAATCCTAAAATTCGTGTGGAACAACAAAAGACCTTGAATATCCAAAGCAATCCTGAGAAAAAAGAACAAAGCTGGAGGTATCACACTCCCCAATTTCAAAATATACTACAAAGCAATAGTAATGAAAACAAAATGATACTGGCAGAAAAATAGACACACAGATCAATGGTACTGACTAGAGAGCTCAGAAATAAAACCACACATCTATGGACAGCTGTTCTTCAACAAAGGAGCCAAAGACACACAATGGAGAAACAAAAGTCTTTTCAATAAATGATGTTGGGAAAACTGGACAGCCACATGCAAAAGAATGAAAATAGACCATTACTTTACACTATACACAAAAAGTAACTCAAAATGGATGACAGACTTGAATGTAAGACCTGAAACTATAAAACTGCTAAAAGAAAATATAGGCAATACCTTCTTTGACATCAGTCTTAGCAGTATCTTTTTGAATACTATGTCTCACCAGGCATGGGAAACAAAAGAAAAAATAAGCAAATGGGACTACATCAAACTACAAAGCTTCTGCGCAGTGAAGGAAACCATCAACAAAATGAAAAGATGACCCACCAACTGGGAGAAGATATTTGCAAATCATATATCCACCATGGGTTAATATTCAAAATATATAAAGAATTTATGCAGCTCAACAACAAAAGAACAAAAAATGGGCAGAGGATGTGAATGGACATTTTTCCAAAGAAGATATACAGATGGCCAACAGGCACACGAAAAGATGTTCAGCATCACTAATTATTAGGGAAATGCAAATCAAACCCACAATGAGATATGACTTTACGCCTGTCAGAATGATTGTAATTGACAAGACAAGAAATAACAAGTGTTGGAGAAGATGTGGCGAAAAGGGACCCCTCATATGCTGCTGAGGGGAAGGCAAACTGGTGCAGCTACTATGGAAAACAATAAGGAGATTTCTCAAAATCTTAAAAATAGATATACAATATGATCTAGCTATTCTACTACTGGCTATTTATGCAAAGAACATGAAATCAATAATTCAAAAACATTTGTGCATGCCTATGTTCATCTCAGCATTATTCACAATAGCCAAGATGTGGAAGCAACTCAAATGCCCATCAACTGATTAATGGATAAAGAAGATGTGGTATAAGTACATACAATGGAATACTACTCAGCCACAAAAAAGACAAAATCATGCCATTTGTGACAACATTGATGGACCTTGAGGGTATTATGTTAAGCAAAATAAGTCATACAGAGAAAGACAAATACTGCATGTTTTCACTCATATGTGGAAGATAAACAAACACATAGATAAGGAGAACAGATTAGTGGTTACCAGAGCGGAAGTGGATGCAGGGAGAGTGAAAGGGGTAATGGGGCACATATGTATGGTGATGGATGAAAACTAGATGATTGGTGGTTAACACAATGCACTCTATACAGAAACTGAAATATAATAATTTACACATGAAATTTACACAATGTTATAAGCCAATATAACCTCAATAAAATAATTTTTAAAAAAATAAGAACTGTGCTTTTTGAAAGACATTGTTAAGCAGTAAAAGGACAATTCATAATTTGGAAAAAATACTTGTAATTAACAAATTTTATAGAAAATTTTTATCCAGAATATACAAATACTCTCAAAACATTAATATGAATATGTAACAAAATGGGAAAAATATTTGAACAGATACTTTACTAAGGGAGATATGTAGACGGCAAATAAGAACATGAAAACATGTTCAGCATCGTTAGTCATTAAAGAATGCAAACTAGGGGCCGGCCCCATGGCTGAGTGGTTAAGTTCGTGCACTCCGCTTCAGCAGCCCAGTGTTTCGCGGGTTCAGATCCTGGGCGTGGACATGGCACCACTTGTCAGGCCATGTTGAGGTGGCATCCCACATGCCACAGCTGGAGGGACCCACAACTAAAATGTACAACTATGTACTGGGGCGATTTGGAGAGAAAAAGAAAAAAAAGAATGCAAACTAAAACCAAAATGAGATACCTTACACATTTGTTAGAATGTCCGGAAATAAAAAGACTGACCTTCAAGTGTTGGCAATGATGTAGAGAAACTGAAACTCACAAACACTACTTTGGGGAATATAAAATGGTAGAACCATTTCTGAAGACAGTTTGACATGTTCTTGAAAATGTAAATATAAACCTAACATATAATCAGTCTTTCCCCTCTGAGGAAGAAAAAAAGCATATGTCTACAAAAATATTTTTACATGTGTGTTCATAGTGATTTTGTTTGCTAATGCTCAAAACTGCAAATAACCTAAATATCCATTAGAATGAGAATGGATAAATTGTTGTATATACATACAATAGGGTAACACCCACAACATGGCGGCATCTCAAAATAATTGTGCTGAGTGAAGGAACCCAGATAAAAAGTTGTATATAGTGTCTGATTCTATTTATAAAAATTTCTAGAAAGTAGAAACTAATCTGTAGTGACAGAAAAAAGATTAGTAAATTCTCAGTGCTATAGACTAAATGTTTGTGTTACCCCCAAATTCCTATGTTACTATCCTAACCGTGCAATGTGATAATATTAGGAAGTGGGGTCTTTGGAAGCTGATTAAGTAATGACAGCAGAGTCCTGAGGAATGGGATTAGTGCCCTTGGAAAAGAGATTCTACAGAGCTCTCATCTCTGATGCCACGTAAATACACAGCAAGAAGATGACGATCTATGAATGAGAAACTGAATGAGAAACTGGATTCTCACCAGACACTGGATCAGCTGGAGCCTTGATCTAGGACTTACCCTTCAGGACTTTAAGAAATAAACTTCTGTTGTTTGCAAGCCAATAGGCTATGGTATTTTTGTTATAGCAGCCTGAACAGACTAAGATAGAAATTGGTACTGTTAAAAAGAAACAACAATCTCAAAATGGAGTCACTTTTGATGTGGGGTTGGTGAGCCAAGGAGTTGAAAGAAAGATTTCTTGGACTCTCAAGGTCTGGCAGTAGTGCTCTTTTATTTAGAGAATAGTGTGGAATAGTATGGAGACAGGACCCATGGGCAGTAAAGAGCTGCTGTATGGGGACAGGACCCATGGGTAGTCAGAGCTGCTGCTGCTGTTGCAAACATCGGTTGAGAGTAGGGCTAAATTTAAGACATAAGTATGTGAGTTGTCTCTTTACAAGACAAAGGAAAGAATATGTAAAAAGTCATTAAAATGGTCGTTAAAATGGTGGGGTCTGGTTATTGGGTGGTCCTATAACTTTAGATAAGAATCAGACCGGATTAAGTCAGGATGTCCTATGCTTCCTGGAGGATGGTGGTGGTGGGGGGCGTCAGCTACATGAGGTTACCAGACAAACACAATAAACAAGACTTAAGCCCTTGCCATCCCCATTAAGAGTTTCTAGAGATAAGGTCATCCCCCCTTCCTCCTGGTGCAGAGAGGGAGACACCCCCAACAGGTGGAGACTTCCTTCACAAATGCAAATGTCTCTCAACAAAGGGCAAGCAAATTCCACTCCTCATATCCTCCTTTTCATCTGCAGTTGTTTAAAAAAGTAACCAGCCTAAAATAATCCTTATCAACTTTTGCTAAGCCTCACATCAGCCAACCAAGACTTGATACCTATATTGCAGTTTCACCCATGCCCAGGAATGTGATTTTTAACCACTCAGTCTAGAATTACCTGATCAGCACTAGTGAGATAATCTGCATGATAGACCCCTGCCCTTCCCCCTAAGGAAGACACCTTACCTGAAACAATCTACTCTTTGTTAGAAACTCTTTTCTGCTCCTTTCTATCTATAAAAGCCTTCCATTTTGTACAGGTCCTTGGAGTTCCTTTCTACTTGCTAGAGTTTTGAAGTGCATGTTAGAACAAGCGTAGATTGCTGTGAACAGATTTTTAAAGATGATTCTTGTGAAGGATAAGAAAGAAAAGGGGAGAGCTCTACAAAAAGCCTCAATCTTCGTAAAAAGTATCTAAGTAGTCATGAACAGAATGCTAGTAGAAATATGGATGGCAAAGGCCATTCTGATGAGGTCTCAGATGGAAATGAGGAACAAGTTTGTCAAAAGATTTTCACATATGGAGGTATATGGGGTAACTATTCTGGTTCAAAACTGATTTGGCTTGAACTAAAAAGCCTGACTTATGGCCTACAAAACATACATTGTGCATGTGCTTTAACCATTAAAGAATGCACTCTCTTAATATAAGAATGCACACTTCCCTTCTTATGCCCTATTCATAATGCCCTATTGGCAATGCCCATATAGTTGACCTGCTATTTTGCAACTAAATATCTCTTTGAAACTTTGACGTAAATATATTCTGGGTGTGTTTGATGTATTTTTTTGTTCTAAAAAGATACAAGGCTGTACTGAAAACCATGCCTCTCTGGAATGCTTTCTAAGGCCTTCCCTGGTTGTAATCCTCACTCTGGCTCACGTAAAGCTCACTTTATTTCTCTTATCTATAGAATGGTTATTGGTTATTTTGCATTGACAGTTATTGGAAACTAGAGGAAAGGCAATCCTTGTTATAAAGTGGCAAAGAACTTGGCTGAATTGTGTTCATATTCTAGTGTTTCATGGAAGGTAGAACTTGTGAGTAATGAAATTAGAAATTTAGCTGAGGAAAACTCTAAGCAAAGTGTTGAAGGAGTGGTCTGAGTCCTTCTGACTGCTTATAATAAAATTCAAAAAGAGAAATGACTTAAAGACAAAATTGTTATCCAAAAGAGAACCAGAACTTAAAGGTTTGGAAAATTATGAGCCTACCCATGTTGCAAAGAATGAGAAACCTTCTTAGGAAGGAAACACTAAGGGAGTGGCTAATGACTGTTTGATAAGGAGATTAGTCAGCCATCTCAACCGAAGCCAGGAGCTATTTTTCAAGACAACAGAAGAATGGCTCTAAAGACAATTCAGAGATCATCAGAGTGATTTCGAAGGGTGGGGCTACCTCACCAGTGCAGAGTTCAGGCAGACCAGGATGCCGAAAACAATGCCTCAGGGTGGATCCTCCACAGACTATAGAATGGGATGTGTCCAGCAAAGCCATGGAGATATGGCTGCCTCCACCTAGATTTCAAAGAACAGGGCCGCTCAGCAGAGCTGTGGGGGCAACATCACCACCTTAGTGGGCCTGGAAGGCAGAGGATCAAGCAAAAGAGGATTATCCTTTTTTCCTTAAGGAATTTTTTTTAAGCTATGCTTTTTTTGGTGAGGAAGATTGGTCAAGAGCTAACATCTGTTGCCAATTTTCCTCCTTTTCTTTTTCTCCCCAAAGCCCCAGTATGTAGTTGTATATCCTAGTTGTAAGTCATTCTAGTTCTTCTATGTGGGATGCTGCCACAGCATGGCTTGATGAGCAGTGTGTAGGTTTGCGCCCAGGATCCGCACTGCAAATCCTGGGCCACCAAAGTGGAGGTTGCAAACTTAACCATTCAGCCAGGAGGCCAGCCCCAAGAGGATTGTTCTTGAGCCTTAAGATCCCATGCAGTTTGCCTTATAGCTTGGACTTACTTGGGATCCATTACCCTTTCTTATTTACTACCTCCCCTTTTTGGAATGGAAATGTCCATCCTATGCCTGTCCCATTGAGAAGGGCTCAGTGAACTGAGGAGTCAAAAGAAAGATTTCTTGGACTCTCAAGTTCTAGTAGTAGTGCTCTTTTATTCAGAGAATAGCATGGGGACAGAATCCATGGGCAGTGAAGAGCAGCAAACATGGGTTGAGTGTAGGGCTAAATTTATAAGGCATAGGTATGTGAGTTATTTCTTTACAAGACAAAGGAAAGATTATGTAAAAATAGTTGTGAAAATGGTGTCAATGCAGGTGGGGTTTGGTCATTGGGTGGTCCTATAACTTTAGATAAGAATCAGATTGGATCAAGTCAGGACATGCTATGCTTCCCAGAGGATGATATAGGTCAGTATGTTGGGCAGGATGCCTTGGGCTTCTCTCCCTGGGGCAGCCTTGATCTTCATCACCATCATTATATTTTACGGGTTCATAGATGTAGGGAAGTTTGCTTCAGGATGAATAATCATACCTTAAGTTTCACGCATATCTGAGTTAGATGATATTTACACGAAACTTTGGATTTTAGAATTTAGAGTTGATGCTGGAATGAATTAAGAGTTTTGTGGCTGCTGGGATGTAATGAATGTATTTTGCAAGTGGGAAGGACATGAACATTGATGGACCAGGGGAAGAATGGTATAATCTCAATATTTGTGTCCCTCTCAAATTCATATGTTGAAATCTTAAATGCCAATGTGATGGCATTAGGAGGTGGAAACTCTGAGAGATGATTAGGTCATAAGGGCAGAGCCTTCACGAATGGGATTAGTGCCATTATAAAAGAGACCCCAGGGAGTTTCCTTGCCTCTACTCCCAGGTGAGGATATGGCAAAAAGATGGCTATCTATGAACCAGGAAGAAGTCTTTTGTAAGTGAGCATAAGTGAGGTCATCTTGTTACACTAAATGATCCCAGCCACCTGCTCCCATGTGACTACTCGCTTCTCTGTATGTACTCTAAAACATTCTTATGCTCTCCTGATTTATAGCCTCCACTTACGTACGTACTCCCCTATAGCTTGAACAAATAAAAATGGCAAGCAATAGGATATATTGGAGAATATGAGGAAGCCATCTGGTGTAAACCTAATTTGTCCTGACCTTGTCTTTCCAAAAGGGCCTGACCGAGGCCGTTGAGCATGCATTGTATATCTGCTTTAGATATTCCCTATGGCAAGAGCAAAGGCCCTTGAGGTAAATGTGCAACTTCCCTCCCCTTCCCAACGTTGGCATTTCTTTAAGGATTAAACATCTTTCCTTAGACTAGAAACTGATTGCTGCACTCACCTGTGACCACCCAGCTCAAGACAATAGACTTGCCTCCTGTTACACCCTCCGAGATAGCAGACCCACTACCTGCTGTGTCCATCAAGCGCTGTGCCAACAGGGCAATCTTGTGACTATTGTGGGAGGGACATGTCTATCATATGTGAAACGTCCTGTATGGGGGTATATAACCACTCTGTATACCTCACTTCTTTGGTGCCCTTTCTTCCTTCAGGAAGAAAGGCCCCTGACCATGGTCCTCAGATTTCAGCTCAGAAGAAACTCACCCAAATTTTCATTTATAGATTGGTTATGGATTATTTTTGTTGACAGCTTGACAAATTAAAACTTTGTTCTATGAGTTTCTCTCCAGGAACAGGCTGTTCACAGGCAGGAAACACACCTACAAGATATTTATCATCACTGACAGAAGAGAAGAACAGCGAAAGACCCTGGAGTCTATCACGGCTGAAGGCTGACATTTCTAAACCCCCTGCTTACTGCCCAATTTCCCTACACAACTGCCTCAAGATTCTGTAATCCTTGAAGATGGGTTTTTTTGAGATGTTAGTCTGCCATGTTCCTGATTTTGCTGTCCAATTGAATTAAAACTGCCTTTCTTGATCCCTAACTCCTTATGATTAAGTAGTTCACATCACAGTGAGCAGAGTGAGCCCATTGCTCTGTAAAAAATTTCTGGCACCCCAGATGGGACATAGCCTCTGCCCATGGCTAGTCAACTTGGAGGAAGTTGTTTTTTGATTTTTCTGCAGCTCCCAGGTGGCTTTTTTTTTTATTCCACCTAGAGAATTCCCCTTGTGGCTTCCTTGCTTGCCAACTGCCTCTAATGCTTCAGTGATTGGGAAATGAAGGACTGGATCATAAGCTGACGAGTTTGTGTCTGCAGCTATATGAGTTGTCTGGAGTGCACTCCCAGGTCCTATATTCCTTTTTCCTTGTCTGGAGGCTTGGTTAGGCCAAGGTCCATCTGATTTAGGTACTTTTGTTTAGGGATAAAGGAAAGTACAGACTGCCTAGCATGTTATCTGGAAGACTAGTCTCTGATTTTTCTGTGGTGTGCACGATGGCATGTTCTGTTCTCCTGAGTGTGTGTGTTTCTCCACTAGTCTGTGTGCCAGTTTTTCTCTGTGTTAGAATCACACAGCATACTTCCAGTGCTTGTTAAATCATTTGTTGGGACGTGAAGTCTGCAACCTTTTCTGTCAAGTGTCAAGCCAGAATTGTATGCCTCAACACAGGCACTGCTGTTTGTGTATTAACCCTTGGGAGGAAGCCATAAGAGCACAGCCTTATGTGTGGAAGTTAGGTTTGGGCTTAAAGTAAGCTGGACTTGGACTTCCTGCAAAATAGAAGATCTAAAAAACTTTCTGACCTCCTACACCAGCGTTGGGAAATTAAATCTTTATCCTGCCTTAAACCATTACTGTTACCACCCAAGAGGGGTTCTCTGCTCACCACAAGACATGTCAATAGTCAGGAGGCAAAGTAGTATGAGAGAAAGGACTTTATTACAGCTTGCTAGCAAGAGGGAAGATGGTCAACTCATGTCGAAAAGAATCATCTCCCAGAACAAAGACTACAGGCTAGTTATAGATGGGACTATTCTGCATGTGTGGGAGGCAGCCAGTCTTTGGATAGGGGCAGACGTCTGGTCTCATTTCCTGAGATTCCTTTGTTTTACTGGATATGCATCAGACAATGGAACAATGCCCTATACCCTGATCTTTCAGTTGTCATTGATGATGGCTATCAGCATAGGCTCTCTGCCCCAGGGTCATCACATTCCTAAGGAACTCAAAAGAATGAAGATACCATCTTAAAGCAGCTGGGAGGGGCCATAAAATCTACAGAGCATGTCTGGGCTAGTTAGTCAGAGGTCATTTAAGGTTACAGTATGGTTTCTTTTCTACAATATGGCTTCCCTTATGTCAACCTTGTGTTGAGCCAGTATCATTACCTCTTGCTTCTTTGGCTTGTTTAGCACTGGTACAAAAAAGAAAAAACAAAAACAAAACAAAACAAAACTATATGCTCTGGCAGAGTGGGATATGGATAAGTCCTATAGTTATCTGGAAGCCCTGAGTCAGGCCCTGAACCCTTCTCAGCATCCATTAATTGTCAGACACAAACTTTATCATCATGGGCACGACTCTGTCCATTCCAAAGAAACTCACAACAAACAAACAAAAATAATAACAACAAGGCCTGCTAGGGTGCATACTGGCCAACTGGGTTGATTTCAGTTATGAGCCCATGACAAAGAAAAAGATGACCTTTTACTGTAATGTAGCCTGGCCCCAGTATACAGTAGGCTCAGGAGAAATAGGGGCCCCCACTGGGTTGCTTAATTGTGATAGCATCTTGCAGCTTGAATTGTTCTGCAAGAAGGAAGGAAAGGAAGATAAAATCTCCTATGTTCAAGCCTTTATGCTGCTATATGTAGATCAGAGAAGGGGGACAATGGACTGAGAAGTCCCCTGGCTCCTCCCCCTCTTCCTCCTTTCTCTAGGCCCACTGCTTGACCAAGGCAAAAAGCCTGAAGGATTGCCAGGTCTAACAGAGGGCCTCTATCCTTCTCAAACCTGGCAAGGGACACAATTCAGTCAGGGAGCCCTTCCCAGAGTGGAGCAATTTCTACTGTGTGAATATCCCATAGACATAAGTAGAGAAGGGCAACTGGCTGGCTTTGTTTGGACGCATTCTTCTTTCTCTACCTTGGATCTTTTTAATTGGAAATATAATAACCCACCATACTGAGAGGACCCACAAAGGATGATTGATTTGTTTTCCTCCATCTTTTCCACCTATCACCCCACGTGGGCAAATATACATTGTTTTTTTTTTATATATATGCCTGAATGCCCTATTCCCCTCCTAGGATGAGACCTTGTATGTATACTGAATGCTCAAATGACTTTTGCTCCAGGCCAGCTAGAGAGGCAAGTGCTGCCAGAACAATCATCCTTATGGTTCCAGATGGCTCTGCTAGGTGTTCAAACACCACCAACGGACCTGCTGCCACTGGAGATTCTCAAGGAGGTAAGACGAGACACATGGGTAGAGGGGAAGCCTGAGAAAACAAAAATGTCCAGCCAATGACTACACCCTTGAAAATCCAAAAGATAAAGCCTAGCCTTAAACAATAACTGCTAAAACAGGAGGCTCAGAACGACATTCAGCCAGTTCTGCAGAAATTCCGGGTGGCAGGATTAATCAGATCTTGCTAGTTGCCATATAATATTCGTATTCTCCTAGTTGAGAAACACAATTCAGAGGAACATCAGTTTGTTCAGGATGTTCATGCCATAAATGGGTGGTTCAGGACCTGCCCTTACATCTTGCTGACCAACATTCCAGGTGAATATGATTGGTTTCCAGTTTTGGACTTAAAGGATACATTCTTTTGCATCCCAGTCACAAAAGAATCACAACTCTTTGCCTTTAAATGGTGTGACACAGACACAGGCCACTCAACAATATTGTTGGACAGTGCTCACCCAATGTTTCAAAAACTCCCCTATGCTATTTGGGGAGGCCCTAGCTAAAGACCTGAGCCACTTACAATTCCAAGAAGGATTGCTGTTATAGTATGTGGATGACTTGCTAATAGCGAGCCCCACTTATGAGCAGTTTCTGACCAACACAATAAAGACCTTAAACTATTTGACCGAGTGTGGGTACAAGGTCTCTCAAATAAAAGCAGAGATCTGCAAACAAAAAGTTACATACTTAGGATTTACCTTATCAAAAGGCCAAAGGGAACTGCTGCCAGGCCAGAAAAAAGCTGTAACATGCCTAAGCCCTCCCACCACCTGATGACAACTATGAGGATTCTTAGGCATGGCTAGTTTCTGGTAGATCTGGATTCCTAACTATGGTCTCATAGCAAAACCCCTCTATGCTAGACCCAGAGCCACTCAAATGGACAAAGGAGTGTCAGGTGACCTTTGATACTATTAAGGCAAAGTTAATTTCATCCCCAGCCTTGGGGCATCCTAACTTGGATAAGCCCTTCAGTCTGTATGTACACGAAAGTCCCCTGGGAATAAACTTGGAGGTTTTAACTCAAAACATGGGCATGAATCCCCACCAGTGGCTTATTTTTCCAAGCAATTGGATCAGACTGTCAAAGGCTGGCTACCTCCTGCCTCGGGGCAATGGCTGCTACCTGTGACATCTTGCAAAAAGCTGAAAAATTCACCCCAACCCAAACTACCATGGTATATGTGCCATGTCAAGTACATTATTGGGACAAAAAGGGGATACTGGCGTGATTCAGGAAGGATGGGCAAATACCAGGCCATCCTTTTGGACAATCCAAATGTATAGATGCAAGAACTATCCTCCCTAAACCCAACCACCTTGCTCCCTAATAAGACATCAGAAGCCTTAGAACATGACTTCATACATGTTATTGAGATGGTATATTCTAGCTGTCCTGATTTGTTGGACTGCCTATTGGAAGAACCAGACTTGAACTCTTCACAGATGATGACAGCTTCATGGATCAAGGTAAGAGACATGTGGGGTAAGTGGTCATAACTTTGCAAGAGACTTTAGAGGCTGAGCCCTACCCCCAGGGACATTGGCTCATAAGGCAGAAACCATCACCCTCATTCGGGCTTTACATCTAGCTTGAGGAAAAAGAGTAAATATAACACAGATTCCCATGATGCCTTTGCCATAGTTCATGCTCATGGGGCAATCTGGAAGGAAAGGGGACTCTTCTATTTTTGGTTATTTATTTATTTATTTTTGCCTACTTTTTTCTTTACTTTTTTAGTCACTTTTAGGTTCATAGCAAATTGAGAGAACGGTCCAGAGATTTCTCATATGTGCCCTGCCCCCACTCATGCATAGGCTCCCTATTATCAACATTTCCCACCAGAGTGGTATATTTATTACAATTGATGAGCCTTTATTGACACATCATAATCACTCAAAGTTCATAGTTTGCATTAACATTCACTCTGAGTGTTATACATTCTATGGGTTTGAACAAAAATATAATGTGTATCCATCATAATACAGTATAGAATATTTTTTTTACTTTTTTTCAGATGTATATCATAATAAATTTTGAATTCTGTGTAGATTATATTATGTTCACCACCCAAAGACTAATTATAATCCATCACCATACATGTGTGCCTAATCACTCCTTTTGCCCTCCTCCCTCCCCCTTCCTGGAAAGGGGAATCTTAACAGCAGGGAAGAAGGAAATCAGACATGGCCCTGAAATACTAGAGCTGCTCGATGCTATTAATGAGCCTGCTGAGGTAGCTATCATGCATTGCTCTGGCCACCAGAGGGAGAATACCCCTGTTGCCTAAGGAAACAGACTGGCTGACCAAGTGGCCAAATGGGCTGCCAAGAGAGACACACCTGCTATGATGGGATCCCTACTGCCACAGATAAACCTTACTGCCCACAAACCAACATATTCTGAAAAGGATAAGGAACAGACTAAAGTATGGAGATACAACATTGAACACCTGGTAGGCTAGAAACGGATACCTGTGGGTAATTCTAATACCTGAGGCCCTCTTATATCCTACCTTGAAACAAGTACATGAGAGCACCCATTATGGGAGAGATGCTACCCTCCAATGGGCCCAGACGTACATCATAGGGCCTCACAGACAAAGGATTATACCACAGGTGACTAAAAATTACATAATCTGTGCAAAGAACAACCCCAAGACTGCTTCTAGTTCCCCACATCTGGGCACCCAAGATAAAGGAAATTGGCCACATGAATACTGGCAGGTAGACTTTACCAAGATGCCATGTGCAACAGGGAATTTCAAGTTTTTGTTAGTGTTTGTGGACATCTTTACTGGGTGGGTAGAAGCCTTTCCCACTTGGACTAAGAAAACATCAGAAGTCACTTACATGTTGCTAAAAAAAAATCATCCCTAGGTTTGGTCTGCCTAATACCTTGCAGAGTGATAATGGACCAGCTTTTGTCTCCCAAATAACCCAACAAGTCTCTGAAAGCTTAGACATCTGATGGATACTACACTCATCTTGGAGACCTCAATCAACTGGAAAGATGGAGAAAATGAATCACACCTTAAAGAAAACCATTGCCAAAAATCTGTCAGGAAACACAACTAACTTGGGATAAGGTGGGGCCTCTTGCCCTGCTATGGGTTAGAGTAGCTCCCTGAAATGAGCTTCAATTGAGTCCTTTCAAAATTCTATGTGGGAGACCTTTTCAGGTATGTTCCCCTGGGACTGAATTTCTAGATGTTTTAAGAAATGTGATTGCCAATTAAGTAAAATCATTAAGCTCTGTATTAACTTCTACCCATGACTTTGCTTCTCAAGGTCTGCATATTTGTCTGACATCCTTCTACATACCTTCTGACCTGTTGATCATACTTTGTTGAAAACTTGGAGAGATCAGGGACCCCAAGACTAGTTGTCACCTGAATGGACAGTCCCCTTTGAGGTTCCTCTCACCACTCACTCATCCATAAAACTTGTAGGCATGAAATCCTGGATACACCACTCCTGGATCAGGGCAGCCCTCAAATCACAGGAAAGTATCCCACATGTACTGAGGGGAAAGCGGGCGGCGGAACCCCTTGGAGAGCTGAAATATGTCTTTACAATAAAATTTTGATCACTCTATTTAACCCTTCTTCTCATATAATCTTTCTCCTTCTTAAGTTGAATGTTAAATACCTATCTGCCATAAGCTCCAAATTGATCAAGTCAACAACATGGCAGCTCCCCTTAAGGGACACCTCCAATAGATCCAAAAGGAAGGTAACTCTTTTCAATGCTGTGGTCCCCCTACAACATCCTGATTCAGCAGGAAGTAGCTAGAGAAAGTAAGATGCTGTCTCTTCCTTGACCATAAGATTATGGGTTACTACAGATGGTGGTGAGGGGGATTGTAAGTAAGCATAAGTGAGGCCATCTTGTTACACTAAATGACCCCAGCCCCTCCTCTGTGTGACTACTCACTTTTATGCATGTACTCTAAAAAATTCACATGCTCTCCTGATTTATGGCCTCCACTTATGTATGTACTCTCCCCCATAGCTTGATAAATTAAAACTTTGTTCTATGAGTTTCTCTCCAAGAACAGGCTGTTCACAGACAGGAAACACACCTACAAGATATTCATCATCACTGACAGAAGACAAGAACAATGAAAGACCCTGGAGTCTGTCATGCCTGAAGGCTGACATTTCTAAACCCCCTCCGTACTGCTCATTTTCCCTATATAACTGCCTCAAGATTCTGTAATCCTTGAAGATGTTTCTTTTTGAGACATTAGTCTGCCATCTTCCCGATTATGCCTGCTAATCAAATTAAAACTTCCTTTCTTGATCCCTAACTCATTGTGATTAATTGGCTCAGATGGAGGCAAGCAGAGCAAGCCCATTGGTAGGTAACACTTTCACCAGACTCCCAATCTATCAGTACCTTGATCTTGAACTTCCCAGATCCTAGAACTGTGAGAAATAAATTTCTGTTGTTTGCAAGCCACACAGTTTATGGTATTTTTGTTATGGTGGACAAAAGCCTTAGTTCTATCACATAAATATACTTGTTAATCAATAAAGGAGAACCAATAGCTCCATGAAAAAGAAGAAAAGGATTTAAGTGCAGTTCACATATGCAAATGAGCATGTAATAAGAGGCTCATCATCAATTATAATAAAAGAAATGCAAAAGGAAAGTTCAGGATATCATTCAAAGATAAATGAATGTACATAAGAGTATGCTCTCGATGTAAAGCAAATGCATTCTTTTCTTTTTTATTTCATTTTTAGTAAAACTTAAAAAAGAAAAAATTTTATCCTTAATTTTCAATCTCATATATATATTTTTAAAGATTTTATTTTTCCTATTTTCTCCCAAAGCCCACAGGTACATAGTTGTGTATTTTTAGTTGTGGGTCCTTGTTGTTGTGGCATGTGGGATGCTGCCTCAGCATGGCTTAACAAGTAGTGCCATGTCCCTGCCCAGGATTCAAACCGGTGAAACCCTGGGCCACTGAAGCAGAGCACATGAACCCAACCACTCGGCCACAGGGCTGGCCCCTTCAACCTCATATTTATCTTACTATCTTCTACTTGTATTCAAGGGTGTTTCTAAGTATTTTTATTTACCGTTTATTTGTTTTTCATGTCATGTATATAGAATTTAATTTTTCATTTTTTTCTGTTTATATGAGCTTCAACAAAAGCATAATAATTTTATTAGACCAGAATTTATTCTCAGTCTTAGAGAGGAAGTAGCATAGTTTCTCCAATTCTCTTATCTTTTTCCTAGGTCCGCCATTTTTCCTTCTTCTTCTCCGTGAGTGCCAGCATTTTCTACCAGTTTATATGTTTTGGTCATGTTCCATCTCATCTCTGCCTTTCTCTTCTAGCTTCTCTGAGTTTCTTCATTACTTCTGTTTCCCAAACAATGTGGCCTTATTAGAAAGTTCTTCAATAAAAGAGTGAATCAGTGGATAAAATATTCTTGTCAAAGATTCTTAGTCAAATTCCCCTTTTAAGTTTAGAAAATCCCTTACCAGTTAGCATACATTTCTTTCTCTTATAAAATATCTTCAGAAAAAATTAAATGATGAAGCTGTAGAAAAATCTCTGTGCATCTTTCTCAGAAAATAATTTTCAAATTACTTCAAGGAATTAAAAAATATATTATTCTTAAGAATCTTATAAGAAAGTTTTGTGAACCTTAAACAAAAATAAATAAATAAGATTCATGCTATGATCACCCTTGCTTTCTGTCTTAAGGCTCTTTCCAGACTTCAGTTCTGGGAGGAGTGATGCCAGGAAAAGCCTAATGGTATCACTGAATTTAAAAGAACAACATCAGTTTTCTTTGGGCTGGAGACAGCTGATATTTTTATGGCTGACTACCAGAGAGGAGAAAGCTTTTCAAAGAAAGATCTCCAAATAGCTGCATAGAGTTCTCTCTTGAGTCTGTTCCTGAATATCAAGCTATGCATATGTAGAGCAAACTACAAGAGGTGAGGCAAAATCTGCCCAAGGGCTTTAAAATGTTTGCTGGGCTGTATACAGGGCTGGGAGGCAGTCTGGTTTATGGCGGCCAGAGTGGAGAGTTCTCAGTGAACATCTGGAACACTCACAAGAAATCAACCAACCAACTGACAAACAAAAAAACCCCCAAAGGCACATCTAGTTGTAGGACAAAAATACCTCTAGATTAAAGGATACTCTAACTTGTTCCAAGATATCTTAAACCAAATGTTAAAAGGGATAAGCTGATTAGCAAGTAACTGCTTGCCAGAATAAAGTCCAATAATTACCAAAGGAGTTAAACCCAATCAAGCAGTCGATGATGTACTATTCAAATTATCTAGCACCCAACCAAAAATTACTAGACAGCTAAAAAAGCAGAATAGTTTCTCTGATAACTGGGAGAAAAATTATTCTATAGAAATAGATCCAGAAGTGGCAGAGATGATGGAATTAACACTAATTATTGAAAAATAGCTTTAATATTCCCATTATTATCATCGCATTCAGTTAACAGAAAAACATAAAATACCATGAGGAGAGGAATGCAAGACATAAAAAGGATACAAATGTAACTCTTAGAGATGAAAAACCTATTATGTTTGAAAATGATAATTTACTGAATGGGATTAACAGCATATTAAATACTGCAGAAGCAAATATCACTGAAATTTAGCAGATAATAGAATATATTAATATTCTAGAAAATAACCCATATCAAGTGCTCTAATATACATATAATTCAGATACCAAATGCAGGGAAGGAGAAAATGAAAGAAAAGTATTTGAAGACATAAAAGCCTGGAAATTTCTAAGTTTGATAAAACTAGAAACCTATATATATACGAAAATCAATAAGCTCCAAAGAGGATAAACAAAGAGTATCTCACTATTGAACATGGGGATCAAATTACAGAAAACCAGTGATTTTAAAAACCTTGAAGTAAAAAGACATTTTACATACAAAATAACAAAGATGAAAATGAATTTAGACACACAAATAAGTCGGTAAATATGCAAACCAGAAGACTATCAAACGACAGCTTTAAAGTCCTCAAAGGAGAATTATTAGGCCAATCTAAAGTTCAAAAGCCAATGAAAGATCCTTCAGAAAAAAAGGGGAAGTGCTGTTTTCTCTACAAACAAACAAAAGTTGAGATAGTTTGTCACCAGAGTACTTTCACTGCAGGAAATCTTAAGAAAAGTTTTTGGGTTGAAGAAAATAATATTGAATGGAAAACTGGATCTAGACAAAGGATCAAAAGCATGAGAATGGTAATTATGTGGGTAAATATAAAATAATATTACCAATTATTCAATTTCTTATATACTTGACTGTTTAATAAGTATAACAAGAATGGATTATAGTATTTGTAACTTATATGCAAAATATCATAAAAAACTCGCAGAGGTTATTGGAAGAATAGTGCTCTAAAGTCCTTACATTGGGTCCACAGTAGAATGGCATTATATGAATGTAGAAAAAAATTTAAGATGCATATTTTAAACCCTGAAGCAACTACTAGAAAATAACAACCAATGAATGGATGTAACTAATAAGCCAAGAGTGGGGATAAATTGAAAAAAGAACAAAGAACCAATGAGACACAGAAACAAATAGTTAAATCATAGATTTAAACCAAATTACACTAATAATCACATAAAATATAATAAATAGTCTAAACACACCAATGAAAAGGGAGGGACTGTCAGATTGCATATAAAAGCAAACTCAAATGTGTTTTCTACAAAAACTGAAATCTCAAATATTCCTCAGGAGTAGGAAATATTCCCTCTATTTTAAAAGACTTCTTTCCATTTTGCCTAGAAAAAAAAGTAAAGAAAACCTGTCATTCTTAATTATTGTGCTTAGGTAATCTGCACCAACATTTGTGTGTCTCTTTTTCTGTAAGTACTTTTCAGGTGAATGGAAAAAATGGAATATGCAATGTATGTAAAATTGCTACAGGAAATCTTTGTTCAAAATAATACCAATATAATGGTTAAGATTTCTATAAACTAAAGAATCTGCCTGTTTTAACCCATAGATATTGAGACAATATTCTTTAAAATATGATAAAGAATCATACAGTGATAAAAATTATGAGTTCATTTCAAATATCTAACAGTTATTATTATTTTTGACATTTGTAAGATTATATACACTCTGGAATATTCTCATTGATGGCATTTAGAAATTTTCTCTATTGTCCTTATTAGTGAGGTGAATCTCAATAATCTATACAATGCAGAGTGATAAGAGTAAACTAGAGATCTTCTCAAGATGGTGGTGTGAGCAGATGTTGAACTGTCCTCCTCCCACGAACACAACCAGGTTACAACAATTTTTGGAAGAATTACCCTGGATTGAAAACTGAAAACTAGATAAAAAGAACCCCCATGACAAGGGACAGTCCTGACAAACGCAGAAGAGGCAGTAATTCCGGCTGGAGAAGAAAAAAGCCACCTTTGGGAGCAGCTGAGCTTCTCAGCTGGCCAGGGAACCACCCTAAGGTACGCAGCCCTCCCTGGAGGAGTGAGGTCTGGAGCAGGGGTGATACTGCTATAAGCATCCTTCGGACTCAGCCCAACTGAGACAGGGGTCTTACTGTCTGGCTTTGCTGGCTATTAACTGCAGTGAGGACACCTCGAGAAAAGCTGTGGCTGAAAGTGGAAAAGACCAGGTCTTAAAGGGCCCACACACAAACTCACTCATTGCAGCAACCTAAAATCACCAGAGAGAAGGCTGACAGTCCTTTGGTGAAACGAGACTCACCTGGTGGGCTCTGGGGGCATCTGGTTGAAAGCAAGGACCTCTCCAGAGACTGGGACATTGGTGGGGGCCATTGTTCTGAGCTTGCCCAGGTGTGCTGATGCGGACACCTGTGGGGGCCATTAAGGTGCATCCCTTGGGCTGTTAGCCCAGGGGTCTGCCACACCCACTAGAGCACAGATTTAATTCAGTTCAGCCAGGGCAGGCAACCTGCCCTAGGGACTGGCCCCACCTAATAGCAAGCCCTCAGGCTACTTTTCAGCCTGCATTGACTGGGTGCCTTGATCCTCTACAGGCAGGCAATGGTGTCTGCCTCTGTGGGGCAGGGCCTGTGTGAGGACGGGGTAAACTGTGGGGGGCATTGGGGGAGAGGGGGGACCTCTGCAGTGTGGCATTGGGGTATGCTCCAGGAGGTTGAGAAGTGTGCCCAGACCAGGACTGTGTTGACAGTGTATGTGGTCCTGTGGGGCGGGGGGAGTGAGGCTTATCAGTGGCAGAAGACCTGTGCTTCACAAATAGCCATAAAAAGGATCAGCCCCACCTTCCAAAGCCTGAAACAATTGAGTGCCCACATGCCAAGGGCTAGCCCTACTCAGCTGCACTCCTAAGAGAACTGACAACAGCCTTGTTGGCCTCAGGCCTATCACAACTGTACGCCCCTGAGCCTAGCAACCAGCTACACTGGGTACCAACCCAATTAAGAGGACAATTGCAATAAGAGTGTGCTGATAGACTTTGTAGCCAACAGTGCTGAGGCTCCCCAAACCAGATTTACAAACAGCTGGCCAGGGAGGGAAAGATCAGACTCCCTGGGTACCTGAAGTGGGAGCAACCCTGCCACAGCAGAAGGACACAAGTAGCCCACAAAGGGGTCACTCCTGGTTCTTATTGACTGGTGATGAGAGGGAAGCACACTGCTGGGCCTCATAAGGCATCTCATACATAAGGCCACTTCTTCAAGATCAGGAGACATAGCCGACTCACCTAATACAAAGAAAATAGCACAGAGAAAGAGGCACAATGAGGAGGCAAAGGAATACTTTCCAAGCAAGGGAACACTACAAAACACCAGAAAAAGAACTAAGTGAAACAGAAACTAGCGACCTACTCGACAAAGAATTCAAACAAAATATAATGAGGATGCTTACAGATATGCAGAGAAGAATGGATGAACACAGTGAGCACATCAGCAAAGAACAGGAAGATATAAAAAAGAAACCAATCAGAAATGAAGAATACAATACTCGAAATGAGAAATTCACTAGAGGGACTCAATAGTAGAGTAGAGGAAGTTGAAGAACGGATCAGCAAGCTAGACAGAAGACTAGAGTAAATCACCCAAGCAGAACAGAAAAAAGAATTAGACAGAATGAGAACAGTGTAAGGGAACTCTGGGACAATATCAAGCATGCTAACATTCGGATTATAGGGGTCCCAGAAGGAGAAGAGAGAGACAAAGGGGCATAAAATTTATTTGTAGAAATAATAGAGGAAAATTTTCCTCACCCGAGGAAGGAAACAGACATCCAAGTTCAGGAAGCACAGAGAGCTCCAAACAAGAGAAGCCCAAAGAGGCCCACAGCAAGACATATTATAATCAAAATGTCCAAAAAGGAAGACAAAGAGAATCTTACAAGCAGCAAGAGAAAGGCCACAAGTGACATATAAAGGGAAGCCCATCAGGCTATCAGCGGACTTCTCAGTCGAGACCCTACAGGCGAGAATAGAATCGCATGACATATTTAAAGTGCTAAAAGGAAAAAACCCACAGCCAAGAATACTCTATCCATCAAGGCTGTCATTCAGAATGGAAGGAAAGGTAAAGAGTTTCCCAGACAAGCAAAAATTAAAGGAGTTTATCACCAAGAAACCAGTTCTGCAAGAAATGCTGAAGGGACTTATTTAAGTGGGAAAGCAATGACCACAAATAGAGATAAAGAAAAAATTATCAAAAAACACAAAACAACAACAAAAAAACAGGCAATAAAATCACTTGTAAGGTAAAAATATAGTAAAGGCAGCAGATCAACTACCTGTGAAGATAATATGAAGGTTAAAAGACAAATGTACTAAAATCACCTATTTCAATGATAAGAGGGTAATGGATATACACACACTAAACAAGAGTATATATGATGTGAAAAACATATAATGTGGGAGGTGGGGAGTGAAAAAGTAGAGCTTTTAGAAAGAGGTCAAGCCAAAGAGTCTATCTACTCAATATAGACTGTTATATGCATAGTATATTAAATAGGATACTCATGGTAACCACAAATCAGAAACCTATAACAAGCAGGAAAAAAAGCAAGACAAAAGAAATAAAAAATATTACTAAAGATAGCCAGCAAACCACAAGGGAAGAGAGCAAGAGAAAAAGAAAGGAAGAGAGAAGAACTACTAAAACACCCAGAAAAAAAGAAAAAGTGACAAAATGGCAATAAATACATATTTATCAGTAGCTACTTCAAATGTCAATGGACTAAATGCTCCAATCAAATGCCATAGGGTGGCCAACTGGATAAAAAACCAAGACCCAGTATATGCTGCATACAAGAGGCACACTTCAGACCTACAGACACTCACAAACTGAAAGTGAAAGGATGGAAAAAGATATTCCATGCAAATGGCAAAGAAAACAAAGCAGGGTTAGCAAGACTTATATCAAACAAAATAGACTTTAAATCAAAAACTGTAATAAGAGACAAAGACGGGCACTACATAATGATAAAGGGAACAATCCAACAAGAAATTATAACACTTGTAAATATCTATGCACCCAACATAGGAGCACCTAAGTATATAAAGCAATTATTAACAGACATAAGAGGAGAAATAGACAGTAACACAATAATAGTAGGGGACTTTAACACTCCACTTACACCAACGGATAGATCATCCAAACAGAAGATCAATAAGGAAACACTCGCCTTAAAGGACACATTAGACCAGATGGACTTAGTAGATATAACCAGAACATTCCATCCCAAAACCACAGAATTCACATTCTTTTCAAATGCCCATGGAACATTCTCCAGGATTGATCACATATTAGGCCACAAAACAAGTCTCAATAAATTTAAGAAGATCAAAATAATACCATGCATCTTTTCTGACCACAGAGGTATGAAACTGGAAATCAACTACAGAAAGAAAACCAGAAAAGCCACAAAAATGTGGAGATTGAACAAAATGCTACTGAACAATGATTGGGTCAGTGAAGAAATCAAAGAAGAAATAAAAAAATTCCTGGAGACAAATGAAAATGAAAACACGACATGCCAAAATCTGTGGGATACAGCAAAAGCGGTTCTGCAAGAGAAGTTTATAGGAATTCAGGCCTACCTCAACAAAGAAGAAAAATCCCAAATAGACAATTTCAAAGTGCACCTAAAAGTACTGGAGAAAGAACAACAAAAAAGCCCAAAATCAGCAAAAGGAAGGAAATAATAAAAATCAGAGCAGAAATAAACAAAATAGAGACTAAAAAACAATAGAAAAAATTAATGAAACCAAGAGCTGGTTCTTCAAAAAGATAAACAAAATTGACAAACGCTTAGCTAGATTCACCAAGAAAAAAAGAGAGAAGGCTCTAATAAATAAAATCAGAAATGAAAGAGGAGAGATTACAACAGACACCTCAGAAATACAAAAGATAAGAGAATACTATGAAAAGATATATGCCAACAAATTGGATAATCTAGAAGAAATGGATAAATTCTTAGTAACATACAACCTTCCAAAACTGGATCAAGAAGATGTAGAAAATTTGAATAGACCAATCACCAGTAAGGAGATCGAAACAGCAATTAAAAACCTGCCAAAAAATAAAAGTCCAGGACCAGATGGCTTCCCTAGTGAATTCTACCAAACATTCAAAGAAGACGTAATACCTATCCTTGTCAAACTCTTCCAAAAAATTGAAGAGGAGGGGAAGCTTCCTAACTCCTTCTACGAAGCAAACATTTTCCTGATACCAAAACCAGACAAGGACAACACATAAAAAGAAAATTATAGGCCAATATCACTGATGAACATTGATGCAAAAATCCTCAACAATATACTAGCAAATCGAATACAACAATACATTAAAAAGATCATACATCATGATCAAGTGGGTTTCATTCCGGGGATGCAGGGATGGTTCAACATCCATAAATCTGTCAACGTGATACACCACATTAACAAAATGAAGAATAAAAATCACATAATCATCTCAATAGACACAGAGAAAGCAATTGACAAGATACAGCATCGATTTATGATAAAAACTCTAAATAAAATGGGTCCAGAAGGAAAATATCTCAACATAATAAAGGTCATATATGAGAACCCCACAGGAAATATCATTCTCAATGGAGAAAGACTGAAAGCTATCCCTCTAAGAACAGGAACCAGACAAGGATGCCCAGTGTCGCCACTCTTATTTAACATAGTATTGGAAGTCCTAGCCAGAGCAATCAGGCAAGAAAAAGAAATAAAAGGGATCCACATTGGAAAAGAAGAAGTGAAACTGTCACTCTTTGCAGACGACAAGATGTTATATCTAGAAAACCCTAAAGAGTCCACTAAAAAACTTTCAGAAATAGTAAGGGAATACAGTCAAGTCACAGGATACAAAATCAATGTACAAAAATTGGTTGTGTTTCTATACATCAACAAGAAGTAGCAGAAAGAGAAATTAAGAATACAATCCCATTTACAATTGCAATGAAAAGAATAAAATACCTAGGAATAAGCCTAACCAAAGAGGTGAAAGATCTGTACACTGAAAACTATAAAACATTGTGGAAAGAAATCGAAGAAGACACAAAGAAATGGAAAGTTATTCCATGCTCTTGGATTGGAAGAATTAACATTGTTAAAATGTCCATACTTCCTAAAATAATTGATAGGTTCAACACAATCCTTATCAAAGTTCCAACAACATTTTTTTACAGAAATAGAACAAAGAATCCTAAAATTTATATGGAACAACAAAAGACCCCGAGTAGCCAAAGGATTCCTCAGAAAAAAGAACAAAGCTGGAGGTATCACACTCCCCGATTTCAAAATATGCTACAAATCCATAGTAACCAAAACAGCATGGTCCTGGCACAAAAACAGACACACAGATCAATGGAACAAAATTGAGAGCCCAGAAGTAAACCCACACATTTTTGAACAGCTAATAATCGACAAGAGAGCCAAGAGCATACGATGGAGAAAGGAGAGTCTCTTCAATAAATGATGTTGGGACAACTGGACAGCCACATGCAAAAGAATGAAAGTAGACCATTCCCTTACACCATGCACAAAAATCAACTCAAAATGGATTAAAGACTTGAATATAAGACCCGAAACCATGAGACTTCTAGAAGAAAACATAGGCAGTATGCTCTATGACATTGGTCTGAGCAGCATATTTTCAAGTCCCATGTCTGTCTGGGCAAGGGTAACAAAAGAAAAAATGAACAAACGGGACTACATCAAACTAAAAATCTTCTGCACAGCAAAGGATACCATCAACAAAATGAAAAGACAAGCTAACAATTGGGAGAAGATATTTGCAAATCACATATCAGATAAGGGGTTAATATCCAAAATATACAAAGAACTTATACATCTCAACAACAAAAAAACCAACAATCCAATTAGAAAGTGGGCAAAAGATCTGAACAGAGATTTCTCCGAAGAAGATATACCGGTGGCCAACAGGCATATGAAAAGATGCTCAACATCATTAGCTATCAGGGAAATGCAAATCAAAACTACAATGAGGTATCACCTCTCCCGTCAGAATGGCTATAAATAACAAGACAGGAAACAACAAATGTTGGAGAGGGTGTGGAGAGAAAGGAACACGTGTTCACTGCTGGTAGCAGTACAAACTGGTGCAGCCACTATGGAAAGCAGTATGGAGTATCCTCAGAAAATGAAGGATAGATCTACCATATGATCCAGCTATTCCACTGCTGGGTATTTATCCAAAGAACTTGAAAACACAAAGGCATAAGGATACTTGCACTCTTATGTTCATTGCAGCATTATTCACAATACCCAAGACATGGAAGCAATCTAGGTGTCCATCAAGGGACGAATGGATAAAGAAGATGTGGTATTTATACATGATGGACTACACTCAGCAGTAAGAAATGATGAAATCTGTCCATTTGTGACAACATGGATGGACCTTGAGGGTATTATGCTGAGTGAAATAAGTCAGAGGGAGAAAGTCAAATAAATACCATATGATCTCAATCATAAGTAGAAGATAAAAACAATGACAAAAAAACAACATAGCATTGGGGATTGGACTGGTGGTTACCAATGGGGAAGGGGAGGGAAGGCAAAAGGGGTGATTAGGCTCACACGTGAGGGGAGGGATTATAATTACTGTTCGGGTGGTGAACATGATGTAATGTACACAGCATTCAAAATATGATGTACATCCAAAAAAATAAAAATAAATAAGATAAAAGAAAATATTTCCAGTGTAGTTCTACCAAAAAAAAAAAAGATTTAAAAAAAAAGAATAAACTAAACTTTACAAGATTTTTATAGAAGGATATAAATAATAACCTGGGGACATCTTAGGTCTTCATTTTCATTATCTGCATTATTAGTCTTGAACTAATTGGAGTCCTTCAAAGGAGAAGAGAGATTTGGGGCCAGAAAATATATTTGTAAGAAAAAACTGCAAGAAATATTCTAACTTTGATTAAAAATCCTAAACTCAGTGATCCAGGAACATCAATAAATAACACGTGCAAAATGCATGAATAAAACTTCAAGCCACATCATATTAAGTGGCACAAAAATCATATTTTTCATTATTATTTAAACATCTTTAAAAGAATATTGACTGTTTAAACAAATAAGAAGGGACTGTAGAGTGTATAACATATGTAAGTGAAGTGAAGACATTAGCACAAACAATTGTCAAACAAAAATAAGGTCAGGAAGAGAGAAATGGAAGCATAATTTTATGTTTCTTATGCCATATGCAAAGAGGTATAATATCACCTGAATGTATGAGTTATAACTTAAGAACATATACTCTAAACTCTATTAAAGTATCTGCTAAAGTAAAACAAAAAGCGTTATAGAAAATATGCTAAAAAAAAGAGAAAGTGGAATTTTAAAAATAATCCAAGTACTCCAAGATGTATAAAAAGAAGAAAAGGGGGAAAAAATAAAGAGATGCTGCAAAGAGTAAATAATTAACATAAAGATATATTTAAGCCTAAGCATATAAATAATGGCACTAAATATAATAGGTTTAAATACACCAATTAAAAAGCAAATGGCTGCAGGGACATGCCAGGTGTCATAATGGTTAAGTTCTTGTGCTCCGCTTCAGTGGCCTGGGATTTGCCAGTTCAGATCCCAGGCTTGGACCTATGCACCATTTATCAAGCCATGCTGTGGCAGAAGTCCCACATATAAAATAGAGGAAGATGGGCACAGATTTTCGTTAGCTCAGGGTCAATCTTCCTTAGCAAAAAGAGGAGGATTGGTGGCAGATGTTAGCTCAGGGTTAATCTTCCTCAACAAAAAAAAAAAAAGAAAGAAAAGAAAATAGTTGCAGATTGGATTAAAAATGAAGATCCAACTATGTGCTGTCTATAAGAAGTCTACCTTAAATATAAAATAATATGCTAAAGGTAAAAGAATAGTGAAAAATATATCTTGTTAACTCTAATAGAAAGCTGAAATGGCTATATTAATATTAAACAAAGTAAATTTCAAAACAAGAATATTACCCAGCAGAAAGAAGCTCATTTCTTAGTTATAAAGGGGTGAATCCTGAAAGGTGACATGGTAATCCTAAATGTTATTCATCTGATAGAGAATTTTTTAAGTACACAAAGCAAAAACTGATAGATATACAAGGAAAAATAGACAAATCCACAATTTTGTTTGAAGATTTCAATACCTATTTTGAAACAATGTATAGAATAAGCAGAAAAACATCAATAAATATAGAGCAGTTATAAAAAACACTATCAATCAATTTTATGTAATATAATTACATAGTTATAGCACATTTTACCCAACAACAGAACAATCTTCTTTTCAAGTTCATGTGGAACATTTACCAAGATAGAACATATTCTGGGCTGCAAAAGAAATATCAGTAAATTAAAAGGAAAAATTCATACGTGGTATGTTCTCTGACCAAAATGAAAATAAATTGGAAACCAGTAAAAAGGATTTCTGAAAAAGCTCAGATATTGGGAAATAAAGAAATATATTTTTAAATAACTCATATACCAAAAAGGAAATCAAAAAGTAAACTAGAAAATAGTTTGGACTGAATATAAATGTGAACCCAACATGCAGAGTTTGTTGGTGTTACTAAATCAGTACTTAAGGGAAAATTATAATACTTAATTCCTAGGTTAGAAGTGAAGGAAGGTCTCAAATTGGTGACATCAGTCTTCATTTTGAAGTACCAAAAATGAAGAAAATTCAACTTAAATTAAGTAGGCTAAAGGAAATAATAAAGGTCAGAGCACAGACTAATGAAATACAAAACAGAAAAGCAATAGAGAAAATCAAAAGAATGTTGTAAAGGAGGAACAGAGAAACAAAAATCATATGATTCATATAAAAAACAAATAGACATAAATCCACTCCAATCAATAAAAATATTAACTGTGAATGGGTTAAATACTTAACTCAAGAGGGAGATGTTTTCCCTGGATAAAAAAATAAAAACAAACAATATCCAACTATCTAATGTTCACTTCAGTCTAAAGAACAGAAAGAGAAAATAAGAAATGAACAGAGTCTCAGAGAATTGTGGGAATACAAAACACACCAACACACACATGATGGGAATCCCAAAAGGGAGTAAAGGGGAAAAGGGGCAGAAAAACATCTGAAGAAATAATGGCTTAAACCTTTCTGAATTCGATGAAAAACATCAATCTACACATCCAAGAAGGTTAACAAATTCCAGGTGTGATAAACACAAAGAAACTACATCTAGACAGATCTTTGTCAAATTGTTGAAAGTCAAAGACAAAGAGACTACCTTAAAAGCAGGAATGGAAAATGTTTCACCACATACAGGAAAACTACAATGAGATTTATCATTGAGGTCTCATCTTAAAAAAATGAGCCCAGGAGGCAGTGAGATGGCATATTGAAAGTACTGTCAGAAAAATCTGTCAAACAAGATTATATGTCCTGCAAAACTATCTTTCAAAAGAGAAGGCGAAATAAAGGAATTTTCAAATAAACCAACACTCAAAGAAACTGTTGTTATCTGACTCAGCTTAAAATAAACTCAGTACTAAAGAAAGTTTTTCAGGTTGAAAATAAGTGACATTAGACAATAACTCAAATCCACACTAAGCACAAGTAAAAGCAATTGTATAATATAAAAGACAGTATAAATATATTTCCCACTTTTCTCCTCTAAACTGATTTAAAAGACAATTGCATAAACTAATAACTTTTAAATTCTATTATTGGTCTTATATCACATGAAAATATAAAATATGAGAGTAATAATGCAAGCTGAGTGGATGAATGGAACTATGTTGGACTAAGGAAAAGAAAGTAGATGGTAATTTGTATCTCCAAGAAAATATGAAGAGTACTGGAAATGATAGATGTATAGGTCAATATAAAAGACTATCTTTTTCACTTCTCTTTTCTTAAATACTTCAAAAGACATAAAATTTTGTAAAGGGGTAATTTTAACCTGCATTACTCTTTGTATTGGTGTCATGACGTATAGGCATGGTGTACATGACAATAACAGTGTAAAAGAGAGGGTTGTATGTATATCACAGCAAAGATTTTATTTTTTTTCTGAATTTAAGTTAGTACTAATCTAGAGTAGATTGTGATAACTTAACATACATATTGTAATGTATAGAGCAAGCATTAATAAAATAATTGGAAAGCAGTACAAAATCAAAAGAAAAAATGGTACACTAGAACATACAAAATAATACAAAACAAACGGTAAGGGAAAGATGCTGAAAGAAAAAGTACATGAATTATATAGACCACAAATAGATATAAATACACCCAATCAATAATAATATTAATTGTGAATGGATTAAGTACATCAAACAAAAGAAAGATTGTTTCACCGGCTGAAACACAATTTCCAACTATATTATGAATGCAAGAAACACCCTTTAGATTCCAATACACAAATTGTTTGCAAGTAAAAGAATGGAAACAAATACAGTTAATCTTCATTATTCATGGATCCCATGTTTTTGAATTAATCTACTTGCTAAAATTTACCTGTACTCCCCAAATCAATATACTTATGGCACATTTGTGGTCATTCACAGACATGTACAGAATGGTGAAAAATTAGAGTCATCTGATTGAAATGTTCCCAGCTGATGTCAAGCACGGTGATGCTCTGCCCTTTTGTTCCAGCTCATACCTTAAATGTGTCTTTTTTTGTGGACTATTGACACATTTCTTGCATATTTGTTCTTTTTCTGGTGATTTCACATTTTAAAATGCTTCCTAAACGTAGTGCTGAAGTGCTATCTGGGGCACCTAAGTGTAAGAAGGCTGTGTTATATTTTACAGAGAAAACATGTACAGGTTTGACTGACAGTGCTGTTGTCTGTGAGTTCAATGTTAATGAATCAAGAACATATGGTAAAAATTATGTATTTATTTATTATTATTATTTTTATTGGTTTGCAACATTATATAACATTGGTTTGCAACATTATATAAATTTCAGATGTACATCATTATACTTTGGTTTCTGTGTAGACTACCTCATGTTCACCACCCAAAGACAAATTACCATCCATCACCATACACATGTGCCTTTTTACTCCTTTCACTCTCTCTTCCCGACTTCTGCTTTGGTAACCACCAATCTAATCTCTCTATCTATGGGTTTGTTTGTTGTTACTGTTGTTGTTTTCGTCTTCTACTTTAGAGTGAAATCATATGGTATTTGATTTTCTCCATATGACTTATTTCGTGTAGCATAATAACCTCAAGTTCTTCCACATTGTCACAAACGGTAAGATTTCACATTTTTAATGGCTGAGTAGTATTCTATTTGTATATACACCACATCTTCTTTATCCACACATCCATTGATGGGCACTTAGGTTGCTTCCAAGTCTTGGCTGTAGTGAATAAAGCTTCAGTGAACAAATATCTTTTACAATTTGTGTTTTCATGTTCTTTGGATAAATACCCAGAAGTGCAATAACTGGATCCTACGGTAGTTCTATTCATAATTTTTTGAATAATCTCCCTACTGTTTTCCATAGTGTCTGCACTAGTTTACATTCCCACCAGGGATGTATGAGGGTTCCCTTTTCTCCGCATTCTTTCCAAGGCTTGTTATTTATTGTCTTTTTAATAATAGCCATTCTGATGGGTGTGAGATGATATCTCATTGTGCATTTGATTTGCATTTCTCTAGTAATTAGTGATGTTGAACATATTTTCATGTGCATTGTGGCCATCTGTATATCTTCTTTGGAAAAATGTTCATTCAGATCTTTTGTCCATTTTTCAATAGGGTTGTCCATTTTCTTGTTGTTGAGTGTCTGACTTCTCTATATATTTTGCATATTATTCCCTTATCAGATATATGATTTGAAAATATCTTCTCCCAACTGTTAGGTTGTCTCTTTGCTTTTTTGACGGCTTCCTTTGCTGTGCAGAAGCTTTCTAGTTTGATGTAATCCCATTTGTTTATTTTTTCTTGTTTCCCTTGCCTGGTCAGACATAGTATTCAAAGAGATACTGCTAAGACTGATGTTTAAGAGCATACTGCCAATGTTTTCTTCTGGGAATTTTATGTTTTAAGGTCTTACATTCAATTCTTTTATACTTTTTGAGTTAATTTTTGTGTATTGTATAAGATAATGGTCTACTTTCATTCTTTTGCACATTGCTATCTAGTTTTCTCAACACTATTTACTGAAGATACTTGCCTTTCTCCATTGTATGTTCTTGGCTCCTTTGTCAAAAATTAGCTGTCATAGATGGGTGGGTTTATATCCGGCCTCTCAATTCTGTTACATTGATCTGTGTCTGTTTTTCTGCCAGTACCATGCTGTTTTGATTACTATAGCTTTGTAGGACATTTTGACTTCAGGGAGTGTGATGGCTCCAGCTATGTTCTTTTTCCTCAGGATGGCTTTGGCTATTTGGGGTCTTTTGTTGTTCTGTATAAATAGAATTATTTGTTCTATTTTGGTGAAAAATGTCATTGGCACTTTGATAAGGATTGCATTGAATATGTAGATTGCTTTAGGAAGTATGGACTTTTTAACTATGGTAATTATTCCAATCCATGAGCATGGAATCTCTTTCCATTTCTTTGTGTCTTCTTGGATTTCTTTCAACACTGTCAAAGTTTTTAGTGGACAGGTCTTTCACTTCATTAGTTAAATTTAATCCTTGGTATTTTATTTTTTTTGCAATTGTAAATGGGATTTTGTTCTATATTTCTCTTTCTGATATTTTGTTGACAGTGTATAAAAATGCAACTGGTTTTTGTATGTTGATTTTGTACTCTTCAGCTTTACTGTATTTATTATTTCTCATAGGTTTTTGATGAATTCTTTAGGGTTTTCAATATATAAAATCATGTCATCTAAAAACAGTGACAGTTTTACTTCTTCCTTTCCAATTTGGATCCTTTTCATTTCTTTTTCTTACCTCATTGCTCTGGTTAGGACTTCCAATACTATGCTAAATAAGTGTAGTAAAAGTGAGCATCCAGCCTTATTCCTGTTCTCACTGGGATAGCTTGCAGTTCTCGCCATTGAGTATGTTGGCTATTGAGTTTGTCAAATATAGCCTTTATTATGTTAAGATACTTTCCTCCAATGCGCATTTTATTCAGAGTTTTATCATAAGTGGATGCTGTATCTTGTTGAATGCTTTCTCTGCATCTGTAATATGATCATGTAGCTTTTATTTTTCATTGTGTTAATGTGGTATATCACGTTGATTGATATGCAGATGTTGAACTATCTCTGCATCCCTGGAATAAATCCCATTTGATCACAGTGTATGGTCCTTTTAATGCATTGTTGTATTTGATTTGCTGGTATTTTGTTGAGGATTTTTGCATGTATGCTCATCAGTAATTTTGGCCTGTAATTTTCTTTTTTTTGGGTTGTCCTTTTCTGGTTTTGGATCAGGGTAATAGTGGCCTCATAGAATGAGTTAGGAAGCAACCCCTCTTCCTCAATTTTTTGGCAGATTTTGAGAAGGGTAGATAGTAAGTCTACTTTGAATGTTTGGTAGAATTCACTGGGGAAGTCATCTGGTACTGGATTTTTGTTTTTTGGGAGGTTTCTGATTACTATTTTGATCTCCTTACTAGTGATTGGTCTATTCAGATTCTCTATTTCTTCTTAATTCAGTTTTGGAAGATGTATGATTCTAAGAATTTATCCATTTCTTCTAGATTATCCAACTTGTTGGCATGTAGCTTTTCATAGTATTCTCTTATAATCCTTTGTATTTTGAGGTGTTCATTGTAATTTCTCCTTTTTCTTTTCTGATTTTATTTACTTGAGCCTTTTCTCTTTTTTTTCTTAGTGAGTCTAGCTAAAGTTTGTCTATTTTGTTGATCTTTTCAAAGAATCGGCTCTTAATTTCATTGAAATCTTTTTCTATTTTTTTGTCTCTATTTCATGTATTTCCTCTCTGATTTTTACTATTTCCTTCCTTCTATTGATTTTGGGTTTTGTTTGTTCTTCTTTTGTCTAGTTCCTAAGGTCTATTGTTAGATTGTTTATTTGAGATTTTTCTTGTTTTTTGAGGTAGGCCTATATTGCTGTAACCTTTCCTTTTAGTACCAATTTTGCTGTATCACATAAATTTTGGTATGTTGTATTTTCATTTCATTTGTCTCCAGGTCTTGTTTGTTTTTTTCCTTTGATTTCTTCATTGCTCCAATAGTTGTTCAGTAGCATTTTGCTTAATCTCCACATTTTTGTGGTGTTTCCAGGTTTCTTCTTATAGTTGACATCTAATTGCAAATTGTTGTGGTCAGAAGAGGTGTTCAGTATTATTTCAATCTTCTTAGATTTATTGAGACTTATTTTGTGTCATAATATGTGATCAATCCTGGAGAAAATCCCATGTGCATTTGAAAAGAATGTGTATTCTGCAGTTTTTGGATGGAATATTCTATATATATCTAAGCCCATCTGGTCTAATGTGTCACTTAAGGCCAATGTTTCCTTATTGATCTTCTGTTTGCATGATCAGTCCATTGGTGTATGTAGAATGATAAATTCCCCTACTATTATTGTGTTGCTGTCTATTTCTCTTTTCATGTCTGTTGATTCACATATTTAGGTGCTCCTATGTTGGGTACATAGATATTTACAAGTGTTATATACTATTGTTGGATTATTCCTTTTATCATTATGTAGTGCCTGTCTTTGTCTCTTATTACAGTTTTTGTTTCAAAGTCTATTTTGTCTGATATAAGTATTGCTACCCCAGCTATCTTTTCATTGCCATTTGCATGGAGTATCTTTTTCTATCCCTTCACTTTCAGTTTGTGTCTTTAAGTCTGAAGTGTGTCTCTTGTATACAACATATATATGGTTCTCTTTTTTTATCCATTCAGCTGCCCTATGTGTTTTGATTAGAGCATTTAGTCGATTTACATTTGAAGTAGTTATTGATAAGCATGGACTTATTGCCATTTTGTTGCTTTTTTCTGGGTGTTTTGTGTTTCTTCTGTATCTCTTTCTTCTTCCCTTGCTCTCCTCCCTTGTGATTTGATGGCTTTCTTTGGTATTATGTTTGGGTTCCATTCTCTTTATTTTCTCTGTATTTATTATAGGTTTTTGGTTTATGTTTATCAAGGTTCATATGTAACAACCTAGATAAATAGATAAATACTAATCTATATTAAGTTGGTGGTCTCTTAAGTTTGACCTCTTACTAAAAGCCCCACACTTTTACTACCCCTCCCACATTTTATGTTTTCAATATCATATTTTACCTCTTTTGTGTGTGTCTCCCTTAACCTCTTTTCATGTAAATGGATATTTTTAGTGTTTTTGTCTTTTGACCTTTATGGTAGCTTTATAAGTTGATCCACTACCTTTACTGTATATTTTCCTTTACCAGTGATATTTTTTCTTTGATAATTTTCTTATTCCTAATTGTTGTCTTTTCTTTTCCACTTAAATACATCCCTTTAAGATTTTGCAAGGCCAGTTTAGTGGTGTTAAATTTCTTTAGCTTTTGCTTATTTTGGAAAACTCTTTATCTCTCGTTCTATTCTGAATAATAACCTTGCCAGGTGGAGTATTCTTGGCTGTAGGTTTTTTTCCTTTCAGCACCTTGAATGTGTTATGCTACTCCCTCTAGCCTTAGAGTTTCAGCTGAGAAGTCAGCTGATAGGCTTATGAGGTTTTCTTTGTATGTAACTTGTTGCTTTTCTCTTCTAGCTTTTAGGATTCTCTCTTTATCTTTAATTCTTGACATTTTAATTATAATGTGTCTTGGTGTGGGCCTCTTTCATTTTCTCTTGTTTGGTGCTCTCTGTACTTCCTGTACTCGGATGTCTGTTTCCTTCCTCAGGTTAGGGAAGTTTTAAGCTATTATTTCTTCAAATACATTCTCTGCACCTTTGTGTCTCTCTTATCCTTCTGGTACACCTATGATAGAGGTGTTAGTATGTTTGATGTTGTCTCAGAGGTACCTTAAACAGTCCTCATTGTTTTTAATTCTTTTTTATTTTTTCTGTTCATCTTGCATGACTTCCTATAGTCTTTCATCCAGATTGGTGATCCACTTTTCTGTGTCATCTACTCTTCTGTTGATTCCCTCTAGTGAGTTTTTAATTTCCATTATTGTACTCTTCAGTTCTGATTGGTTATTTTTTTTTAAATTTTGAATTCTTTGTTGACGTTCTCACTGTGTTCATCTATTCCTCTCCCAAGAGGAGTGAGCATCCTTATGACTATTAGCTTGTACTCTTTATCAGATAGATTGTTTACCTCTGTTTCCCATAGTTCTTTTTCTGAGGTTTATCCTGTCCCCTTATTTGGAACATATTCCTTTGTCTCCTCACTTTGCCTACTTCTCTGTGCTTATATCTATGCATTAGTTAGATCAGCAATGCCTCCCAGTCTTGGAAATGTGGCCTATGTAAGAGATGCTGTATAGGGCCCAGCAATATGGTCATCTCTTATCTTCTGTGCAAAATGTTCCCCAGTGTCCTGTCTGTGCACTACATGTGCCCTTCTGTTGTGATGGGGTTGTTCTTGGGTATGGTGATGCCTTTTTAGATATAACACCAAAGATATGATCCATGAGAGAAATAATTGATATCATAGATTTTATCGAAATTAAAAACTTATGCCTTGCACAGAAAATAAATTTCAAGACATTAAGAAGACAAGTAACAGACTGGGAGAAAACATTTGTAAAAACCACATCTGATAAAATATGTTATCCCAAATATACAAAGAATCTTAAAACTCAACAATAAGAAAACAAACAACTCAATTAAAAGATGAACCAAACACCTTAACAGACACCTCAAAAAAAAAGATACACAAATGGCAAATAAGCATATGAAAATATGCTACACGTTACATGTCATCAGGGAAATGTAAGTTAAAGCAATAGCAATACAAGATACCACTACACACCTACTAGAATAGTCCAAATCTGGAACAGTGACAAAATCAAATGCTTGTGAGGATATGGAACAATATGAACTCCCGTTCAATGCTGGTTGGAGTGCAAAATTGCATAGCCACGTTGGAAGACAGTTTGCTGGGCTTACAAAACAACATACTTTTACCATGTTAACTAGCAACCATACTCCTTGGTATTTACCCAAAGGAGTTGAAAACTTACCTCTATGTAAAAACCTGCACACAGCTGTTTATAGCAGCTTTTTTCATAATTGCCAAAACTTGAAAGCAACCATGATGTCTTTCAGTAGGTGAATGGATAAATAAACTATGATGCATCCCAACAATGGACTATTATTCAGAGATAAAAAGAAATGAGCTATAAAACCATGAAAAGATATAGAGAAACCTTAAAAATATATTACTAATTGAAAGAAGCCAACCTGAGAAGGCTGCATACTGTACAATTCCAACTAAATGACATTCTCAAAAGGCAAAACTATGGAGACAGTGAAACAATCAGGAATGGGGAGGGGGTAAGAAAGGATGAATAGGCAAGGCACAAAGAATGTTTAAGGTAGTGAAATACTGTGTATGACATTATAATAATGGGTATATGTCATTATATGTTTGTCAAAACCTATGGAATGCACAACAACAAAAGTGAATCTTAAGATAAACTATGGACTTTGGGTGATTATAATGTGTCAATGTAGATTCATCCTTGGTAAAAAATGTACTGTTCTGGCGACTGATGTTGATAATAGGGAAGTCTATGCATATGTGGGTCAGGGGATGTATGGGAAGTCTCTGTATCGTTCTCTTAATTTTGTTGTAAACAAAAACTGCTCTAAAAAAGAAAATCTTAAAAACAAAATTTTGTAGAAATCTAGTCAGGATTTCCTTTCTTTGTGGCATGTCTTGTGGCATTGAAAGTTCATACTCAAAGTATATTTAACAAATATAATGTTGAGAAGGTTGCAGAAATATTTATCATTATAGGCAGAACAATGACCCCCTAAATTGTCCATATATTAATTCCTGGATCCTGCGAATATGTTACTTTACATACTGAAGAGAGATTTTACAAATATTATTAGATTAAGTTAATCTTGAAATGGAGAAATTATCCTCAGGTATCTGAGTGGATCCAATGTGATCACAAGAGTCCTTATAAGTGAAAGAGGGAGGTGGAAGAGATGGTCAGAGAAGGAGACGTGATGACAAGAGAAGGGAATATGTGAAAATAAAGGAACTTTAAGAGTTATTTAAGCTTTGAGTTGAGAGGCAAGCTTTCATAAACATATTTAGTTAAGTAGGAACACCTGAGGAATGTGAAGGACTACAATGGAATACTAAAACCTAAGGGAAAAATTGAAAAGTTTAAAAATAATAGCAGCAAATAACAAGAGGTAAAATAGGTAATGAAACTCATTGTCTCTCTCTTCTGAGGAATTTTTTTTTCTGACAAACCGGTGCAAGAAACGTTGAATTCACTTGTTACTGGAAAGCAGATAGCTACTCAGTTTGATGTTGCAGGGGCCCAAAGTAACATTCTCTGTGGGAGCTTTCAGCCATGACAGAATTCTAAAGAGAACATGATGACCTTGATCCTTGAAGATGCTAATAATAATGTTTTCTTGAGAATGTCAGTGAAAAAGAAGCATTTCTGAAAAGTAATGCCCAGTAAAGAGGACTTTACTATCACTTTAGAGGAAGGCTTTTAGAACTTTTGGAAAAATTGAAATGACCACAACAAGGGGAATGCCAACCTTGAAAATGTCATGGATAACCAAAATCTAAGCTTTGCTGAAAATTTTACAGATAGCAATAACTTTGGGCATTATGCCTTAACACTTCTCATCTCAACATCCTAATAGTGACTCTCTGGTAATCATTGGGGCTCAGAAAAGATAAATCTAGAAAAAAATTGTGAGTGGTAAGCAAAGTGAAAATAATGAAACAAGAATGAAGGAGATAGGAAGGAGAAATGGAAAGATAAATGTTAGAAGAAAAGACAGAATAATCTCTGGACATACATGGCAACAGGGATACTATAAAATCATTATATTCTGTAGGCACCGATAAAAAGGATGAAATTAAAAAACTTGTACGTAATATCAATGGAGGACAAAGAAAAAATCAAAACATACTCAAAAACTCCCCACAAAAAAGACAAGCCCTGGAATAAGTTTAAAGGAAAAAAAGTGACTCACTCACCTGCTTTCTCTGTGCTGATCACTGAAAAACAAGAGAAAAAAGATATTGTATTTATCTAAGTATTAGAATAATTAAGAAAATTTGTATTTGTGCTCTGAGGGGTGAGTAGGCTACTTCCCAATTTTTGAGTCTCCTAGACTGCCTAAGATATTGGATTTCTGCCTCGTATCCTCAGCATATATATGATCATCATCCTGAATGGCTACATGATCCATATGGACAGATATTCATCACTCTGTTACCACTGATATTTACATACATATTGCATGATTTTTCACTTCATCCCTGAAATAAATTTACACATTGCTGCTATCCTCACATGACTTGCTGGTGCACCCTGTAGGAAAAGTACATATTACTGTCAAATTGATTTCAGCCTTGTATATTTGACATTTATCTTCCAATAGAGCAGAATATTAATTTTGCACAATTAGGAAGAAGTTTTATGTGACGCAGCATCTTGATTTGGGTTTTTTTTGTATTCATGCCTTCTGCCATAAATGCAAAGACAATGACCTGCTCTATTTAGAGGCTCCAGCTTCATCCTGAAATGGAATATCCAGGTGGACAACCAGGTGTGGAACCAAAAAAAAAAAAAAAAAAAACAGATAAACACAAACAGCATCTGACCAAGGCATCTTTTAGTCAAATTGATAAAAACTAAATAGAAAATGTTAAAAGGAGTCATGGAGGGGGCACTTTACATACAAAGGAACTAAGATAAGAATGTCTTCAAACTTTTTATCAGAAAATATGGAAGCCAGAAGAAATTAAATTGCATCTTTAAATGTACCGAGAGAAAAAATTCAAGTTAAAATTCTAAATCCATTACAAATATTATTTAAAAACAAGATGAAATAAAGATTATTTAAAAAAAAAAGAAATCTTGTCACCAGAAGATATGCTTAACAGTAGATGCTAAAGGAAGGTTTTCAGGGTAAAGGAAAATTACACCAGATGGAAAACTGAATCTCCACGAAAAAATAAATAACATAACAAGTTATATGTAAGCAAATATAAAAGGCTATTTCTCTTTATTCAAGTTCTTAAAAAGAAAAATATTTGTTTAAATAAAATAAAAACAAAGTATTGTGGGATCTATGTAATATATATACAAATAAAATGTTTGAACACAATAGCTCAGTAAACAGGAGGGAGAATTGGAATTGTACTGCTCTAAAATTCTTACAGTATATGTGAAGTGGAATAACATTGTTTGAAGGTAGACAGTGAGAAGTTAAAAATACATAGTGTAAACCTTAAAGCAACTACTAAAAAAATAACTAATAATTCAATAATAAAGATAAAATTAAATAGTAAAAATTAATTAATCCAAAAGAAGGCAGGAAAAATTGGTACAATGTACCAAGAACTAATGGGACAAAGAATTAACACATTATTAGATTATTAATGCAAATCAAATTATATTAATGATTATATTAATTATAACTGGTGTAAACACAACAATGAAGAGGCAAAATTTGTCATACTTCATATAGAAGCAAGTCCCAACTCAATGCTTTATACAAGAAATATACATAAATAAAAAGGAATAAGAACGTAAAAAATATATCATGTAGTATATGTTATACTTTCTCATGTTTTAATATGGGTATATTTTATGGATATTAACATAGCTATATTAATATCAGACCAAGTAGACTTCAGAACATGAAATATTGCCAGAGGTAAATAATTTAATAATGACAAAGAATAAATTCCTGCAGATGATATAACAATTCTAAATCCGTTTCTGCCAAATAAGAGTTTCAACGTACTAGAAGAAACTGAACAAAATAGCAGGAGAATTAGAAAATCCCCAATTATAGTTGAATATGTCAATGTTTTTCTCTCTGCAATTCATGGAACAAGTAAAAGGAAAAGCAGTAAAGATGTGAAACATCTTAACAACATTCTCAACCAAATCGAAATAATTGACATTTACACAATACAACAACAGCAACAGCAACAACAACAAGAGAATAAACATTGATTTCACTTGGAAAATTAATCAAGATAAACCATAGCTGTCTACATTACAGGAGTCCAAATAAATTTCAAATGATTGAATGACTGTATTCTCTGATCATAATATAATTAAATTTGGGATCAATAAATGTTTTTCGACAATTCCCATATATATGAAAACTAAATAATACAATTCTAAAAAAACCCACGTGCCAAAAAATAATCAGAAGTGATGTCAAATACATTTTTAGTAAACAAAAATGAAAATATTTGTGGGATACAGCTAAAGTAGTAAAAAGGCAAATTTAGAGCACTAAAATACCTATATTAAAGAGACAGGGCTCAAGTCAATGACCTCAGCTTCTACATAATGAATGAGAAATTGAGTTAAGTAAATGCAGCAAAGCAAGAAAAAAGTAAAAAATGAAGATCAGAGCAGAAATCAATGAAATAGAAAATGTATAAACAATAGAGAAAATGAAAGGAACCAAAAGCTTCTTTTCTGTGTGGATCAGTAATATATCAATCGTATCAATAAACCTTTAGCCAAACTGATAAAAGAAGAAAGAGAGAAAGCAGAAATTAAAAATATCAAGATTTTATATTTGTAATTTAATATTTGACATAACTATGAATTCTATACATATTAATATCATAATAAGTGTATATATTAATATCATAATTGCATATTATGGAAAACTTTATGCTAATAAATGAACTCAGGACAGTTTCTTATCTCTTCCATTTTGTGTGGTTGTCATACAACTGGTAATTTTGCTTTCTAAAGGTGTACTATTTTGTTTTCCCACTAGCAGTGAATGGGAATCCCTATTGCTCCATATCCTTATAGTATATGGAATTTCAAGAATTTTAAATTTCATTTTGGACATTCTAAAAAGAGTATAGAGTTGTCTCATTTTGGTATTAATTGGCATTTCCTGAACAATAAATTCTGTTTAGTATTATTTCTTTGATTGTTTCTCATAGGCATATCTTCCTTGGTCAAGAGACATCACTTTTGGGGCTGGCCCAGTGGCAGAGTAGTTAAGTGCGCATGTTCCACTTTGGTGGCCTGGGGTTCATGGGTTTGGATCCTGAGTGTGGACATGGCACCGCTTGGCATTCCATGCTGTGGTAAACATCCCACACATAAAGTAGAGGAAAATGGACATGGATGTCAGCTGAGGGCCAGTCTTCCTCAGCAAAAAGAGGGGGATTGGCAGATGTTAGCTCAGGGCTAATCTTCCTCAAAGAAAAAAAAAGAAAGAGACATCATTATTGATCTTAGAAGCATTAAGAGGATAATAAAGAAATAATACAAACAACCCTGTGTTGATAAATAGATAAAATGTGATGAAATGGAACAATTCCTTGAAATACACAAATTACAAAATCTAGCTCAAAATAGAAAGAACGCTTGAATAATCTTTTATCTACTAAAAACATGGAATTCTTATTTGAAAAATCTTTAGAGAAAAAAACCTTTTTATTGGCAAATACTTCCAGAAATTAAGGAAGAAAAAAAGATCAAGTCCACAGAATCTCTTACAGAAAATGGCAAAGGAACACTTCACAGCTCATTTTATGCATGCAACATTAACCTAACATCAAAACCAGATGAGGATATTGCAAAACGAAAAAATAAAACTATAGAACATAGTCTGAAAAACACTAGAAAGTATTAGCAACTATTTTCACTGTTGAGGATGACGTTAGCAAGGGGCTTCTCATAAATAAACTTTAGTGTGTTGAGGAAGACAATAGAACATGTAAGGTCCTGGGAGGAAGCAAGAGTGAATCTCTTAGGAAAATTAACACATTTAAAAGCAGCTGGGGGGCTGGCCCCATAGCCGAGTGGTTAAGTTCGCACGCTCCACTGCAGGCAGCCCAGTGTTTCGTTGGTTCGAATCCTGGGTGCGGACATGGCACTGCTCATCAAACCATGCTGAGGCAGTGTCCCACATGCCACAATTAGAAGGACCCACAATGAAGAATATACAACTATGTCCCTGGGGGCTTTGGGGAGAAAAAGGAAAAAAAAAAAGGCAGCTGGATATATGGGGGAGTTGGAAAAAGCACAAACACTGGCTCATGGAAGAGCCTTGCTTGAAGGAAGCCTAAGACCCTCCAAAACCTTCATGCCAGGCTAGTGAAGGTCTTCCTCTTTATAAAGATAGTCTTCAAAGACTAGGAAAAGTCTTTGTTTTCAAATGCCCAATTTGAACAAAGATTACAAAGTATACAAAGATACAGGGAAATATGGTCCATTCAAAGGACCAAAATAAATCTCCAGAAACCAACCTAAAGAAACACAGGCCTCAGATTTACTTGACAAGGATTTTTTAAAACTGCCATAAATATCCTAAAATGAATTCAGGCAGAACACAGAAAGACAACTAAACAAAATCAGGAAAAAAATATAGAGCAAAATAAGGATATCAACACAAAAACGAAATTATAAAAAAAACCCAAATACTGGAAAATAACAAATGTATTCACTAAATTGAAAAAATTCACTAAAAGGATTCACTATAAGATTCAATAGGAAGAAAGAATCAGTGAACTTGAAGGTAAGATGTTTGAAATTATTAAATCTGAGGAGGAAAATGAAAAGAGAATAAACAAAAGTGAACAGAGCCTAAGGGACTTACAGGACACCAATATATGTATTGTATTGGTCATCTCAGGCTGCCATAACAAAATACTGTAGCCTGGATGGCTTAAACAATAGAAATTTATTTTCTCACAGATCTGGAGGTTGGAAGTTTGAGACCAGAGTGCCAGGTGGTTGGGTTCTGGTGAAGGCTTTCTTTCTGTTTTGCAGATAGCCACCTTCTCTCTGTGTCCTCATATGGACTTTCCTCTGTGTGTATGCACAGAGAAAGAGAGATCTCTCTCTTTCTTTCTTTTCTTATAAGACCACCAATCCTATCAGACTTGGACTTCACCCTTATGACCTCATTTAATCTTAGTTATCTCCTAAAAGCCTTATCTCCAAATAAATTATGTTGGGGGTTAGTGTTTTGACATATGAATTTTGAGTGAATACAATTCATTCCACAGCTCATGTTATGGGATTCAGAGGACAAGAGAGAAATAAAAGAGACAGGGAGCTTATTTTAAGAAAAAATTATGAAAACTCCCCAAATTTGCAAAAATGTGTGGATGCACAAATACAAGAAACTGAATATTCTCCAAGTAGAATAAATCCAAAGAGCCCCACACTGAAACACATAATCAAACTGTTGAAAGTCAAAGACAAAGAGAAAATCTTGGAAGCAGAAAGAGAAAAGCAATTTGTCATGTACAAGCAAGCTTGTATAAAATTATCAGTGTATATCTCAGCAGAAACCTTGCAGGCCAGAAGGCTGAAGGATGATATATTAAAAATGCTGAAGGGAATAAACTGTCAAATGAGAATACTGTATTCAGCAAAACTGTCCTTCAGATGAGGGAGATGTTAAGACATTTTCAGGTAAACAAAAACTGGAGGAATGTATTACCATTATACCTGCCCTACAATAAATGCTAAAGGGAGTCTTTGAAGTGAAACCAAGAGGAGTAGACAGTAACTTAAAGCCATATCAAAATATAGGTGTAAAGTAAAGGTAAATATATGGACACATATGAAAATCTACATTATTTCAGTTTTGGTTAATAACCCCACTTTTAATTTTTTTATAGGGTTTAAAAGATAAAAGTGTGGGCGCCAGCCCCACGGCTGAGTGGTTAAGTTCACGTGCTCTGCTCCGGTGGCTGAGGGTTTCGCTGGTTCGGATCCTGGGCACAGACATGGCAGCACTCATCAGGCCACGCTGAGGTGGCGTCCCACGTACCACAGCTAGAAGGACCTACAACTAAAGTATAGAACTATGTACTGGGGGGGATTTGGGGAGAAAAAGCAGAAAGACAAAAAACAAAAAGAAGATTGGCAATAGTCATCAACTCAGTTGCCAGTCTTTAAAAAAAAAACAAAAGTATAAAAATAATGTAAACCTATGTTAATGAGTGCACAATACATAAAGATGTAATTTGTGACATTAATAACATGGAAGTGGAGCTGTAAAGGAGTAGAATTTTTGCATGAGATTGAAACTGAGTTATTATCAATTCCTAATAAATTGCTATAAAATTAAGATATTTTATGAAATCCCCATTGGAACCAAAAGAACGTACCTACAGCATATCTACAGAAGGAAGTGAGAAGGGAATCAAATCATGTCACAACAAAAAAATCAACTAAACACAAAGGAAGGTGAAAAGGGAGAAAATGAGGGACAAACAGCTATAAGACATACAGAAAACAATTAAGAAAATGGCAATAGAATGTTCTTCCTTATCAGTAATTACTTTAAAGTGAAACATATTGAACTCCCCAATAAAAAGACATAGATTCGAAGAATGGCTGAAAAGAAAAACAGGCTCAATCTCTATGCTGTCTACAAAGACTCATTTCTATCCAAGGGCACACATAAGTTGAAAGTGAAAAGATGCAAAAAGATATTACACGTAAATAGGAACCAAAAGAGTTGAAGTGGCTATATTAATATCAGACAAAATAGACTTTAAGTAAAAATGTTAGAAGAGACAAAGAAAGATATTTTATATTGGTAAAATAGTCATTTTCCCAAAGAAGCTATAACCATTATAAAGATATATGCACCCAACATCAGAGCTCCTAAATTTATGACACAAACATTGATAGAATTGATAAGAGAATTATATATCTCTACAATAACAGTAAGAGATTTCAATAATATAGTTTCAATAAGGGATAGACCAACCAGACTGAAGATCAATAAAGAAACAGAAGACTCAAACAGCATTACAGAGCAATTGGACCTAACATACATATACAGAAAACTCTACCCAGCAAAAGCAGAATATACATCTTTCTCAAGTTTACATGGACATTCTCCAGGATAGGTCATATGTTGGGCCACAAAACAAGCCAATAAATTGTAAATTTTAAAATCATACACAGTATCTTTACGAATCACAATGGAATGAAACTAGAAATCAATAGCAGAAAAAACACTGGAAATCCCACAGATAGGTAGAAATTAAACAACACACTCTTAAACAACCAAGGGGTCAAAGAAGAGATCAAAAGGGAAGTTAGAAAATACCTGAGATAAGTGAAACAAAACACAACACAACATACTAAAACTTACAAGATGCAAAGAAAGTATGCTAAGAGAAAAATTTATCTCTCTCAATGCTTACATTAAAAATGAAAAGATCTAAGCTCAAAGCTGGTAGAAGGAAGGAAACAATAAAGATTAGAGCAGAGATAAATGAAATAGAGAATAGAAAAAGAAGAGAAAAAATCAACAAAACCAAGAGCTTCTTCTTAAAAAAACTTTAGCTATATTAACTAAAAGAAGAAAAACACTCATATAATTAAATCAGAAATGAAAGAGAAGACATTACAACTGATTTTATAGAAGTAGAAAGAATTATAAGAGAATACTATGAACGATTGTACTCCAAAAAATTGGATAATCTAGATGAAATGAACAAAGTTTTAAAAACACATAACTTACCAAGACTGAATCATGAAGAAATAGAATATGTGAACAGACCTATAAGTAAAAAGGTGATTGAATCAGTTATTAAACTTATCAACATAGAAAAGCCCAGGACCAGATGACTTCACTGGTAAATCGTATCAAACATTTAAGAGTTAACACCAATCATCTTCAATCTCTTTCAAAATATTTAAGAGAAGGAAACACTCTTAAATCTATTTTATGAAGCCAACACTATTCTGATACCAGAGGTAGACAGGACATTACAAGAAAAAACCTACAGATCAATATCCCTGAGGAATATTGATGCAAAAACCCTCCACAAAAGACTAGAAAACAGAATTCTACAGCACATTAAACGTATTATACATCATGACCAAATGAGATTTATTCCTGGAATGCAAGGAAGTTTCAACACACAAAATCAATCAATGCAATACACCACATTAACAGGATAAAGGAAAAAAACCACATATGACCATCTCAATTGATACAGGTAAAGCGTTTGACAAAATCCAACACTGTTTTGTGATAAAAACACTTAAGAAGCAGAAATAAAAGGAAACTATCTCAATATAAAAGGCCATATATGCATTCACAGCTACATCACACTCCATGGTGAAAGATTGAAAGCTTTTCCTCTAAGATCAGGAATCAGACAAGGATGCCTGCTTTTGCTATTTATTTTAACAAAGTACAGAAAGTCCTAGTCAGGGCAATCAGATAAGAAAAAGAAATAAAATGCATTCAAATTGAAAAGGAAGAAGTAAGTGCTAGAAGTATTAGGAAAAAAATGAATTGAGCCAAGTAACAGGATACAAAATCAACTGCAAAGATCAGCTGCATTTCAAAATATTAACAATGAAACTTTCAAATATGAAATTAAGGAAACAATTCCAGAGTGACATCAGCCAGATGGTAGACTAGAAGGTCTCAGCATTTATCCTTCCAAAAATAAAGATTTAACTATGCATGGATTAAAACAGAAATGGCAGAGCTCTGGAGTCTAGTTAAGAAGCTGCAGCAACCCAGTGGAGCAAAAACAAACAAAAAACTCAGGAAAACTGCATAGAAGAGGGTAGGAAGAAGAGTTTTATTGTATTTGTGTCATTCTACTCTCCTCCTCAAGCCTGGCAAGTTCAGTGCCAAGAGGAATCCTTTTGGCTGCCAGTTGCCTCACAAGGGAGAAGGAGAGCAGGAAGACTCCAGCATCCTTCACCACCATGGACCAAGCAGCCCTTACCTACATTAAACCCCGAGGGCAACACAGCATGGGGCTGAACTAGCTGGCGGCAAACTATCTCACAGGGGAAAAGGAGAACAGTGAGTGAGTGCTTGGATTCCACAGTTGTGAGGGGTACTGTATAAAAATAGCTCAAACATTTGATAACTGGTTCAAACTCGCTCAACAGGTATACAAACAAACCATAATGGGATACATTTTATTACCATTCCACATTGAAAGAAGACGCATTTTGTTGTTGAGTCTCTGGGGAATCAGACACTCTCATCATTCTTGGTGGGGATTTAAATTGGTACAACCCTAATGAAGGAAATTTTACAATATCTAACCTAATTACATATAAATTTAACTTTCAATCCAGGAATATCCCTTCTGTGAATTTGCTATCTCCAACAATACAAAGATACTTTTGTACAAAGTTATTCACTGTAATATTTTCTTAATAATAAAATACTGGAACAACCTACATCTCCATACATCAGCGAGTGGGTCAATAAAGTATGGAACATCCACACAGTGGAGACCTCTGCAGCTATAAAAAGAATGAGGAAGATACCTGAACTGATGCAGAGAGACTTCCACTCTGTATGGTTACATGAAAAGAAGCAAAAGTGAGAAAGAATATCTATAGTATGTTATTTTTTGTGCAAAAAAGAAGGCAAAATAAATAAACATACACAAATTTGATCATTTTTGCAAACAGAAACACGGGTGGGATAGACCAGAAATGAATAAAACTGCTTGCCTCTGAGGATGGGTGAGAACAGAGAGGGAAGAAGAGTGTGTGTGTAGAAAGAATTATTTGAAGGGTGTGAACTTCCTCATAATACACCTTTTTGTACAATTCTATCTTTTTGGAAACATGCTACTGTTTCATGTATTTAAAAGAAAATCAACAAACATAGGAAAAAGAGCCTGAAAACACAAACAGCAACAATTACAATTAACTATATTTTAAATGAATAATATAAGCACACTGAACGGAAATATAACTAATCCAAGTAACTTCTAAATACGGTTATTTATTTTTTCGACTATATGCATTCAGGTTTAAGACAAAAAGAGCTATAAACTCTAGTTAATGGGTTTGCTTTTTGTAGTGGTATGGGTAAGCAACTCTGAAACTATTTATTTTATATCATAGCATTGAACAATAAGTAAACATATTCTGGGTAAAAAAATCAAGTCAAGTCATTTCATGAACGTGCTTTCATATTTTGAGTAAATAGCTGGTAGTGATGTTGGTGGATTACAGAATAGGTATATGTTCAACTTTTTAAAGAAACTTCCAGATATTTTCAAAAGTGGTTGTATCATTTTACACTCCCATCAACAATGTATAGGAGTTCTAGTTGGTTCACAGTCTCTCAATATTTGGTGTTGTCACTCTTTTAATTTCATTTTCTAGTGGGTGTGTAGTGGTCATTTATTGTGGCTTTAATTTTCATAACACTAAGCACATTTTCATGTGTTTATTGGCCTCTTGCTTGTATAACATATGTTTTTAAAAATTTATTCCTTGACATTTCATGTTTTTCATGTTGTTAAATTGTATTGCATTTAATTCCATTTTTAGATTTATTTGTTGGTAGAAAAAATGCCTTTGATTTTGTATCATGTTAATATATCTAGTGTTCCTTCTAAGGCCTATAAAGACTGTCTTTCCAAATAACGTTCCATTCACAGGTACCAGGGGTTAGGATTTTAACAAATATTTTGAGGGGACGTAATTCAACTCATAGCAGAAATTCACATCCCGAAAAAATGCAACTTGACTCCACACCTTATAAAAATCTAATTCAGAATAGATCATAGCTCTGAAAACAAAATGTTAAATAATTAAAGTTTTAGAAAAAAATCTTCATGTCCTTTGTTTATGCAAATAGTTCTTAAATATATAACCAAAATCATGAACCATAAAAGAAAAAAACAATAAAGTTGACTTCCTCAAAATGAAAACTTTTCTCTGCAAAATATTCTGCTAAGAGAAAGAAAAAACAAGCTTCAGGCTAGAAGAAAATATTTGCATTATATACCTGACAAAAGACTTGTATCTGGAATATATAAAAAATTCTTAAATCTCAACAACAAGAAAGCAAACATGCCTTTCAAAATGGACAGATCCTGGGAATAGACCCACACATATACAGTCAACTGATCTTTGACAAAGATGCAAAGGCAATTCAGTGAAGAAAGGATAGACTTTTCAACGAATGGGGTTGGAATAACTGGACATCCACGTGCAGAAAAATGAATCTAGACATAGAGCTTACACCTTTCATGATTAACTCAAAAGTGATCCATAGACCTGAGAGTAATGTTCAAAAACGTAGGGGAAAACTCTTTGATATTGGTCTTGGCAGTGAATTTTTGGGTATGACACCAAAAGCACAAGCAACAAAAGCAAAAATCAACAAATGGGACTATACCAGTCTAAAGAGCTTCTGCACAGCAAAGGAAAACAAATCAACAAAATGAAAAGACAACCTACAGAATGGTAGAAAATATTCGCAAACCATATAGAGGATAAACGGTAATATCCAAACTATATAAAGAACCATACAACTCAATAACAACATAAAAAACAATCCAATTAAAAAATGGGCAGAGGAACTGAATGGACAATTTCCCAAAGAACATATCCAAATGGCCAATAGGCATATGAAAAGATATTCAACATCACTAATCACTAGGGAAATGCAAATCAAAACCACAATGAGATATCATCTCACACCTGTTAGAATGACTATCATCAAGAAGACAAGAGATAGCAAGTCTTGGCAAGGATGTGGAGAAAAGGGAACCCTTGTGCACTGTTGGTGGGAATGTAAATTGGTTCAGCCACTATGGAAAAGAGTCTGAAGTTTCCTCAAAAAATTAAAAATAGAACTAGCATATGTTCCAGCAATCCCACTTGTGGGTATACATCCAAAGGAAATGAAAACAGGATATTGAGAAGATATCTTCATTCCCATATTTATTGCAATATTATTCACAATAGCCAAGATATGGAAACAACCTAAGTGTCCATCAACAGGTGAATGGATAAAGATGTGGCAGATGTATATGTATACACAATTGAATATTGTTCAGCTATGAGAAAAAACGAAATCCTGCCATTTTCAACAACTTGGATGGACCTTGAGGGCGTTATGCTAAGTGAGATAAGTTAGGCAGAGAAAGACAACTACTGTATGACATCACTTATATATGGAATCTAAAAAAGCCAAACTCATAGAAATAGAGATAGAATGATTACTAGGGGCTGAACAGCGTGGGAATTAGGGAGATATTGGTCAAAGGGTACAAATTCACAGTTAGAAGATGAATAAATTCTGGAGATCTAATGAACAGCATTGTGATTATAGTCAACAATACTGTATTGTATACTTCAAAGTTAGTAAAGGACTAGATCTTAAAGGTTCTCACCACAAAAAAGAAATGATAATTAGTGAGACATGGTAGACATGTTAGCTAACGCGACAGTGGTAATCATAGTACAACACATCAAATCAATGTGTTGTACACCTTACATTTATACAATGTTAATTGTCAATTATATCTCAATAAAAAATTTAGAAAGTTTTTAAGATTTAAAAAGTTTTTTATAATCTGGAAAAATACATAAGCAAAACTTTTTGTGACCTTGCATTAGGCAAATATTTCTTAGACAGAACATGTAAAACATGCATCATAAAATTTATAATTTGGACCTGAACAAAATTTAAACATGTTCTTCAAAAGACACAATCAAGGAAACAAAATGGCAAATTATTTATAAAATATCTGGCAAATATGCATGGGACATTATGGCCAACACTACAGGTAGTAGAATTATTATAGAATGTCAGAACAATAGAGATGTGAAATAGGCAACAGACGTCTGATTGGTATGTGTCTTTTTCTTTTTTAAATAAAGCTTTATTTGGGCATTGGTGTGAAGGGTGAGAAGGGACAAGAATTCCGTGTTTAATTCTTACAGGATTCTTTTTACTTGCATTGTGAATATTATTATAGCTTTCATATCATATTTTAGACATTTTTATTAAAGAAGTACTTAATTAAGAATATAAGGAAGAGGTTCCACTTGCCTCATTTTTTTCATGAGGGATTGAGTTTAGGGGAGAGTGTACAGGGAAGGAAAAGGACTTAGAATATTACCACCTGACAGAAAAAAATGTCCCTGTTGGACAGGCAGTGATGGAAAGAGAACAGAGATATGAAGGATAATATAGAGACGCTGGAGGGGATCCAGAACTAGTAGGGTTAGAGCCAGACAATTTCTGAGGACCAGAGAGGAAGGTGAAAGCTCAGTATCCAAGATTGGAGAGGACTGTGGTTCTTCTAGAGGAATCATTAAGTTTTTCTAACTAGGGAAAGAATAAATGAAGGGTCAAAGATGCTAAACTTAGGCCTTTTTTTTTTAGATTCTTCACTGTCTTTATTGACCTTTCTCAGGCCCTTCATAAACACCCCCCAACCCTGCTCCCCTCCCCAACACTCCGTTTCTAATTCCACAGGAAACAAAATTTCTTTTTAACTCACCTGGCTTAATTATCAAGAGAACAATGTCAATTGCACAGGATACAGTGAATATCTTTCTCCTCCTCTTGAGCCCCCTCTGAAATACTGAAGCTTCAGTCAGACCACCCAGTTGTCTTCCTCCCTGCACTGCAACCAACAGGGATATGAGAGTAGCACAAGGGTGGGAAGAAGCAGAGAAGGGGACTCTGGACCGTCCTTTGCTCCCCTCAATGTATATGATGGTAATAAAGATTGCCTCATATGACCATGAAGCAAAGTTGATCTATATGCTCATATTAAGACACACACACGTTTAAAAACTCTCTGAAGGAAGGCTGCCCTTTTTAAATTATTTTCAAGAGAATAGCATGGAGTAGAGATTTAAGTGAAACATTCTCATGCCAACTTCCTGGATTTACATATTTACCTTGTTCAGAGTAAGGATTATGCACGTATGCTGACACTATAATTTTTTGCAATCTAGCCTTATTAATCCTACAGTTTGTGGAAAATCTACCCAGGATGTTGAGAGTAGCTGATTCTTACTTTTACATCTGCAGCTCCATAAATGTTTGCAGCTTGTCCATGCAAAAAGCTACTGCAGATATTTACAATCATGAGTTTGCTTTCCCAGGATACTGCTATGTATTAAATGCTATCAGCCAATAAAAATAAATTAGAACTTCTAAGCCACATGTAAAAGAATGAAAATTGACCATTCTTTTTCACCATTCACAAAAATAAACTCAAAATGGATCAAAGACCTAAAGGTGAGACCTGAAACCATAAGGCTTCTGGAAGAAAACGTAGTCAGTACACTCTTTGACGTCAGTATTAAAAGGATCTTTTTGGACACCATGCCTTCTCAGAGAAGGGAAACAATACAAAGAATAAACAAATGGGACTTCATCAGACTAAACAGCTTCTTCAAGGCAAATGAAAACAGGATTGAAACAAAAAAGCAACCCACTAACTGGGAAAAAATATTTGCAAGTCATATATCTGACAAAGGCTTAATATCCATAATATATAAAGAACTCTCACAACTCAACAACAAAAATTCAAACAACCCAATCAAAAAATGGGCTGGAGACATGAACAGACATTTCGCCAAAGAAGATATACAGATGGCCAATAGGCACATGAAAAGATGCTCATCATCGCTGATCATCAGGGAAATGCAAATCAAAACTACACTAAGATATCACCTTATACCCATTAGAATGACAAAAATATCTAAAACTAATAGTAACAAATGTTGGAGAGGTTGTGGAGAAAAAGGAACTCTCATACACTGCCGGTGGGAATGCAAACTGGTGCAGCCACTATGGAAAACAGTATGGAGATTCCTCAAAAAATTAAAAATAGAACTACCATATGATCCAGCCATCCCACTACTGGGTATTTATCCAAAGAGCTTGAAGTCAGCAATCCCAAAAGTCCTATGCACCCCTATGTTCATTGCAGCATTATTTACAATAGCCAAGACATGGAAGCAACCTAAGTGCCCATCAACAGACGAATGGATAAAGAAGATGTGGTACATATATACAATGGAATACTACTCAGCTGCAAAACAGAACAAAATCATTCCATTTTCAATAACATGGATGGACCTTGAGGGAATTATGTTAAGTGAAACAAGCCAGCTAGAGAAGGATAATCTGTGTATGACTCCACTCATATGAGGAATTTAAAATTATGGACTAAGAACAGTTTAGTGGATACCAGGGGAAAGGTGGGGTGGGGGGTGGGCACAACGGGTGAAGTGGTGCACCTACAACATGAATGACAAATGTTAATGTACAACTGAAATTTCACAAGATTGTAACCTATCATTAACTCAATGAAAAAAAAATAAGTTAGAACTTCTAATGGTTGCTGTAGGCAAGAACTCAGAAACAACCCATCTTTCACTTGTTGTGGGATCACTTGCACTCAGTTTAATCTTGGGACATAAACTAATTCTAGGGATCACAACCTGAAATTACTAGAACCTCTTGATTCTTTGGATCCAATAACTGATTGAAGATTCTAACTGATCATCATGGCTCTGTTTCCCACACTGATGTCAGTATCAGGCACTTCTTTGGCCTTGGAGTCATTCATTGCATGTCTGAGAATGCTTTATATGGTCCCTTCTCTCAGATAGGCAATTTGGATCACTTAGTGAAACAAGTTCCCAAACCCACCGCCTCCTCCCACGAGCCAGACTAGAGCAAATGTGTATACAGAACATTTTGCAGATGAGAAATGCAGAACTGTGCTGTTTGGAGGCTGCTCTTTATTAGTGGACAAGATTAAGGACAGATTTTAAAGGTCTTGTATGCATGAGGGACATCAGAGGAGCAATCTCCTCCAAAAACTTCTCCCCTGGTTTGGAGAATTTCAGGAACTTGAAGGAAATTGTGGCCGTGCTCTTACAAATACACAGAAATAAAGATGTCAAGGTGCTGGTTTTCACATCCCTCCTAGCCTATGAGCCTAATAATTGCTATTCATTCTCTTACTACTGATCAAATTGTTAGTTCTGTACCAATGTGAAACATCCAGTCAGATAGAAAAAATTTAAGCCAAAAAATAGCACCAAAGTGCTACCATAAAATTCCTTCGAGGGGCCAGCTCCGTGGCCGAGTGGTTAAGTTTGCGCGCACCGCTGCAGAGGCCCAGGGTTCCGATCCTGGGTGCGGATATGGCGCCGCTCAGGTCACGTTGAGGCAGCGTCCCATATGCCACAACTAGAAGGACCTGCAAGTAAGATATACAACTGTGTACGGGAGGCGGTTTGGGGAGATAAAGCAGAAAAAAAAAAAAAAATATTGGCAACAGTTGTTAGCCCAGGTGCCAATCTAAAAAAAAAAAAGCCATTCCCTTGAAAGCATCAGGAATTTCTACCAAGTAAACCTACTGTAATTTTAGGCTGCTCCGGCGAGAGGCTTTGGTCTGTGGCTGGCTGGAGCAGTGGGGGATGGTTTCTCTACTGTTACTCCACTATGGAGGCCAGAAAAAAAAGTCAATAATGATAAAGGCATTTCTGGGGAATCACTCAGAGATCCTTCACTTTAAGTCCTAACCTCAGTAAAGACAACTGGTTCTGCTTCTCTAATTTGAGTCTAACCTGTGTCTCTCTCAGATATATCAATCCTCTGTGTAATTTTCCTTTCATTATAGTTTTTGGCATTTCTGAGTTATAATTTTTCTTTTCACTTTTTAGATTTTGTGCTTGTGTTGCCTTAAGCGTGAACTCCATGGCCCAACCGGCTGGTGTCAGAATGCCAGCTGAGTCAGGCATACCTCCTACAGGGGCAGATCGGGAAATGCCATGACACGCATTCCTCCAGTTACATAGTATTCTATCAAAATGCATTTCCAACAAGAGAATTAAATCACATATCAAATCAAGGGACAATAGTTTGCTTCTCTCCTTGTGCTCAGAGAACAATTTCCTTCATAGCTAGCTTGTTTTAATTTTGTTAATTTATACTGCTTCCAGTGTGAAACAGGGTAAAAACCTAGTAAATGCATTTGCAACAAATGAGCAGTTGCATAAATAAACTTCATATGCTTTACCTTTATTATTTTTATCACTCTATTGTCACCTATATTTTCAAAGTAATTCATAAAGCATAATCCACACATCTTCTTTTTCCAGTTTGCTCATTTTCTTATCTCCATTTGCTCTCCATGAATTCTTTACTGAGTGTAATAAGGAGCCTGTTTTTCTGTCATTCTCTCTCTCTTCCTCTCTTCTTGGCATATTGTTGATTTTTGAACGTCTTACTTTAAAAAATATGAAAAATTCGTACAAATGTTTTTATTGCCCAGATAAGAATGATTTCAGCAATAAATGCGTCACAACTGATCCCTTAGCCCAGATATCTGGGCTATAAATTGGTTGACCTTTGTTATTTAGTCCACAGAGTTGAGGGGAGGAGATATTGTTCTTATTGCTGAGAGAATAATATGATGCGGAACGTTTTTATGTGTTTCAGTGTTGAAAACTGAGAGGATCTTCTAGGGTTCATAAAAGGAAAGATAAAATATTGGTACATTTCACAGGCAAAATCATGACAAAAAAGGCACAAGAGCAACTAGAGAAAATACTTGAAAACAACCTAACAAACAAATATACAGGTCAGAGAGGCTTTCAGAAAGACTGAAGAGCAAATATCTGGAGGGAGTTGACAGAATGTTGAAAGATTTTTTTCAGCACACATATGTATAACATTGGCTGTGGAGGTCACTAGTAACTGGATATCTAGGAGCATGACTCTAGGCTCATCTTTGGTTGTGATAATTAGACGTAAACCTCAATGGGACATTGCAATGCTTGAGCTCTCCTCTCAAAAAGGCCAACTGGGGACAAATCCAGACCATAACTAACTGACAGGCAAAAAAGCAACTGGAACAATTTCTACCATTTACCTGCACAAACAATTCCAGTTTCTCTCACTCTCATCATCCCAGGCACTCAGAGATGTCACTCTTCTCCAGAGCCTACTGTTCCCTCTGTTCTCGTGATATTTCTCTCGGTTTTTTATTGTCTTGATCTCCAGAGGCATTCACTCTCCAAGGGATCCAACCTCATGGAGATTAATCTGCTCAACTCACAGCTGCAGCCCAAGTGAGAATTTTAACCACTGCTTTGGTGGTGGTGTCCTTCTGCCTTGAAGATCTAACTTCCATCTCTCACTCTCTCTTTTCCTTTCTACATAAACATATGTTTTGGCATCTCCCATTTAAAAACAAAACAAAATAAAGCAAAACAATTCAAAACAAGTATAAACTAAATTCCTTCCTTCTAACCTACATTCTTTAGTAGATTCCACTATATCTTCTTCCCTTTACAGCCAATGTTTCTTTGAAAGAGTGATCTGCACTCAGTGTCTTCACTTATCTAATACCCATTCACCCTTCAAACCCCATCAGTCTGCTCAAAGTGCCTTAGTCGGGTCCCTCATGCTCTACTTGGACATTTTTCAGCCTTGAGCTAACTTAGTCCCCCCACATTGGACAGAGACAGTCACTAAGTCTATGACACTCTTGTCTTGTTTGATTTCCATGGAATAGCAGTCTTTTTAGTTTCTATGGGTCTCCATGGGCCAGTCATGGGGTCTTTCTCTTCAGTCCAGCCCTTAACCTCCTCCCCACACTCCAATTCCTCTTACCTAGCCTTTCAAGCTTGTGCTTTACTGTTCTCATTTTGTATGATTTTTATTTTAATTTTATCTAGTCAAAGGACTTTAGTAATCATCTCTATATAAATGTATTTTAGGTGTTCTCTTGAGCTCCTGACAGATATATTTAACTACCTCCAAAACATCTCCTCTTGGTAATCTTATTTGTTCTTCAAATTCAGCATATGCAAAGATAAGTCTTCATTTGCTCCTCAAATTTTCTCCTGTGGCTGTACTCTCCTTCTCAGAGAATGCCAAATCATCCACTCATATTTTATTTAGCCTTTCAACTTTTTCTGACCAAGGTTACTTAGAGAAAAAATTTTTTGAAAGGGATAATATTTTCTTTTTAATTTTTAGTATTTCAATAGACAATATTTTTTATATAATTTCAGAGGATCATTGATGGGAGTATGGGTAGCTCTGTTTGGTATCTTAATCCTGTCTACCCAACCTGATATTTAAACAGTCGTAAAAAATCCTGCTATGTTGGAAAACATGGTTTAAAAGCTGGCAAACATGTATTTGTTGAAGGCCTTTAACTTCAGTGAAGACTTTTTTCTTCCAGGCACCTCAAAATTGCAGGCAAATTTTACACTGTCATCTCCTTCTCCCCTCCCATCCCTGCCATCCTCCTGCACCACTCCAGCACTTAGTAAATGTCCCATTGGAAAATATAACCCTGAGTTTGAGAGTCTCTGGTTTTTAATTCATCTGCAGATTCACCTAACTGTCAAATGCTCTGTGGTTTTCCTCTTCTCTCAGCCATGTCCCTCTGTTTGGGCCAAGCTGCTTGTCCTAATCAATAAATGCTTCCAGAAAATAAAACAGCCAGTGAATCAGCTCATCTAGTTCACCAAGTCAATATTTCTTCCTCAACTTTTTGACTTTGTTAAATATATGATTCTTTTTCAATTCACTTATTTTTCTAGTTGTTGGATTAGGAGTATTATCATGCTTTTACTCACCACATTCTACCCAGAAATGCAAGTCAGCAGTTAGCTATGTTTTTAAGTGCAATAAATGTTAATGTGAAGTTTCTCTGCTCAACTTGATGAATTTCATATGAAATGGAAGACAAACTCCATCTATCATGATTATTCTTTCTATATGACATTTGAAATAAAAAGAATTAGGGAACAATGTTTTTGAAGCTAGTAATTTTAATATATATATTATTAATTTAAATACCAAATAGAGAAAATAAGTTTCTTTATTAAAAACAAACAAAAACCTTTCTTGCTACAATTGCTCTAAAATAAGGGGCATCCAGATATGTGAATTGTTAATTATTTACAGCACAGCATATAGATTTAGAGGAGTTAAGCCCTCCAAGTACTCATCTGTCCCTTTTGAGGAATGCTTTTTTGGTCTCCCGGTATTAGTGCTTGCTTCTATTCCCATGGAGGTAAAACTTTGCTCCCATGTGCCTCATTTTCCTCCAAGGAATCTCTCTGTAGACCATTGGCAAACCTTAATGTCTGCTCCTTCCATCTTCTCCTGTACTGATTCCTGATCTGTGCCTGATGGTCTCACCAACTGGATGTCTCAACGAAAATGCTGGGTTATTCAATCTAAAGCACTGTAAAGTGATGAAATGGCTACTGCTGTTTCAAGAATTAGGAACACAGACTTTCATGTCACTGCCCTGCAGGATACCCTTTCCTCCATGGTTAGTGACCAAGGAATTCAAACCACAGCACTGCTGTTAGGCGTTGCACAGGAAACAGGAATCTGGTGGACTTCCTGCCAAATCACCTCTGGACTGCTGCCATCCTAGAGAAAGGGATCAGGCCATTCAAGCAGCTGCTCCAAGCTATCAGTTCACCCAGAGATAGTAAAAGTTGTTATTGGGCACCTGTGTGTTGTGGGTCTCCGGTTAGGATACACACTGATGTGATTCAAGGAAATGGAATATTGGGTTCATAACTTGTGATCTGGGATACTTATCTGCCTTAGCTTCTAGGGCTAGTGAGTCCTGATACCCTGTTAATAAAGCCTGTGCACCTCTATCCCTACATCATTGGCTCAGTTGCTCAGCAATACCACATTGCTTGTCTTAATCAATTTCCCCTGTTCTCACAGTCCTTACTAAAGAAATATTTTTACTTCAAGATCAAGTCTCATATAAATTTCAAAGATATAAAAAGTTTAAGACAGTTGATCAGTTTTGTCTTGTGAAATTAACAAAAATCAGCAATGTGAAAGACAATATATCAGAGAAAATTGAACAAAAGTCTGGAAGACAATACCGGGAAAGCTAATAACCAAACTCCCACCCCCAAAATTATTAACTAGATAGGCTAAGATATTAGTTAGATGCCAATGAACGTAACAGGAAAAGATAGAAATCCTAATCTGCCTGATTATGGCTTGTATTAGATGGTCTTGAAGAGTCTAGGTCCCAAAGGCCCATTTTGAGCCCCCAGCAGGGATGAGTTAAAAGATACATATTTGAGTTGAGAACAGCATTCCCACACCACTCTTCCCCCATATCTGGCCTCATAGGCTAACTGCACCCTGCTGCCTCTGGAACCTGAGATCCATACATATTCAAACTGGAAAATCAAGCTGAAGTTTCCCTCTTTAGAAAGTCAGGTACTGCCTTGGGCTTCTCCAGCCAATTGGCAGTTCCTAGGTGCTGGCTCCACATCCAGAAAGTAAAGTCACTGCCAGGTAATTTGATTCTAGCTATTCCAAAGAATTTCATAATATCATTATTCCAGCTTAAAAAAAAAGGAAGAAGGTCTTCATAAGAATTTTTAGCTAGTACCCTAATGAGATGATACGCAGAAAATAGACACTGGGAGAAAAATATCATCCATATAAATTAGAGACAAAGGATTAATATATTTTGTATGCTAACACTGCTTACAAATCTGGAAGAAAAATGGTGTTATGGTGTTTGTGTCCCCCTGAAATTCTTACGTTTAAGCCCTAATGTGATGATATCGTCTTCCTCTTAGCAGGAAGTCATCCTGTTTATGTGTAGCATGTGTTTCCAGGGTGAGAGTGAATATTCAGTTTCCTGTTGGTCCCTGCTGACACTACCCTTGTAGAAGCAGGATGTTGACTCATACTGCCACATTGCTTCCTAGTAGAAGTATAATTCAGCTTTGCTTCACTGATACTCTCTGGGAGAAAGCAGAGCATGGCCTCCCATCACCTCCTCCCTGCCATGTGGCTAAGAAAACTCAGCTGAATCCAACTGACATCAGTGTGGAAGAAAAGCAGAGCACCGCCTAACACAGCCTTGCACTGTCTTCTTCTGCCTTACACTGCCAGGAAGGAGTAGAAGCTTACTTCTTCTCTGAGCTAGGCTGAAACTATCAGGGAAGTGGGGACACAGTTGTTATCTGCCCTAGAATAGGGCAGTTGTTGTCAAAAAGCTCTTCTCTTCTGGCAGGCCCTCCTTTTCCTTGCCATTCTTTCTAAACAAATTCAGCAAAATTGCAGAATATGAGATCAACAAACAAATATCAGTTTAATTTTTGCACAGAAACAATGAACTATCAAAAAATAAAACCAAGAAAACAATTTCATTAACAAAGGCCTAAAAGAATTAAATGACCTAAAAGAATTAAAAGCTTAGGAGTAAGTTTAACCAAGGAGGCAAAAGTCTTATTCATCGGAACGTAGAAAACATTTCTAAAAGAAATGAACGTAGACCTAAATAAATGGAAGGATCTTCCATGTTAATGGATGGGAAGACTTCTAATTTTTGATGGTAATACTCCCCAAAGTGATGTACAGATTCAATGCAATTGTCATCAAAATCCAATAATCTTCTTTTTTGAAAAGATGGAAAAGCTGATCTTGAAGTTCATATGAAATTGTAAGTGACCTTAGATAGTTAAAACAATCTTGAAAAACAAAAATAAACTCAGAGGACTAAAACTTCCTGTTTTAACACTAACTGCAAAGCAGCAATAATCAAAACCGTCTGGCCCTGGGATAAGGATGGGCATGTAGACCAATGAAATAGAATTGAGAATTCAGAAATGGAGCTATATATTTATTGTCAATTGACTTTTGATCAAGATTACAGGACAATTCAATGGGGCAAGAATAATCTCTTCAACAAATGGTGTTGGGATAAATAGATTTCCACACGCAAATGAATGAAGCTGGGTTCTGACCTCTCTATATACAAAGAATTAACTCAAAATATCAAAACCTAAATGCAGGAGCTAAGACTATAAAACTTCTATAAGAAAACACAGAGGTACCTTTTTGTGACTTTAGTTTTGGCAGTGGATTCTTAGATAGGACACCAAAAGAACAAAGAAGAGAAAAATAGACAAATTGGACTTCATAAAAATTGAAAACTTTTGTGCATCAAAGGATGCTATCAAAAAAGTTAGAAGATAATCTACAGAATGAGAGAAAATATTTGCAAATTTTATATCTGATAAGAGTCTAGTAACAAGAATGTATAAAGAACTCTTACAACTCAACAATTAAAAGAAAAACAACCCTTTTTGAAAATGGGCAGAGACCTTGAATAGACGTTTTTCCAAGGAAGATACGCAAATGGTCAATAAGCACATGTAACGATGTTCAATATCTTTAGGCATTAGGATGATGCAAACCAAAAGCAGAATGAGCTACCACTTTGTATGCACATGGATCACTATACTTCTTTTTAAATGGAAAATAGCTAGTGTTGATGAGGATGTTGGGAAATTGAAATTCTACTATATTACTGGTGGGAATGTAAAATGGTGCTGCCATGTAAAAACATTTTGATGTTTTTCCAAAACGTTAAACATAGTAACTATGTGACCCAGCAATCTATGCCTCAGGATATTGCCTCAAAATTGAAAACAGGTATTCAAACAAATAGTTGTACAAGAATGTTCATAGCAGCACTGTTTATAATAGCCAAAAGATGTAGAAAGAACCCCAAAATGCATCAATGGAGAATGGATAAACAAAATATGGTGTACACATACAATGGAGTATTATTTAGCCATGAAACTGAATGAAGTTGCGTTTTTATTTTTATTCAGATGAAAATGTTTTCTTATTTTCCTTGAAATTTCTTCTTTGACCCATTGGTTGTTTAAAAATGTGTTGTTTACTTTTTTAAGGTGCCTAGTAAATGTTCCCAAATTTTCTTCTGTTGCTGTTTTGTAAAATAAGTTCATTGTGGTCAGAGAACATACTTTATGTGATTTCAGTCTTTTAAAATGTATTAGTATCTGCCTTATGAAGTAGTATATGGTCTATTCTGCAGAATGTTCACGTGCATTTGAAAAAATGAGTATGCTTTTTGTACTAAAACATTTCTATTTGGTTATTTTCAATAATTTCTTTCTCTTTATTCTCTATTCTATGGACATCATTGTTATACTTGCCTTTAATTCTTTAGATATGGTTTCCTTTCATGCTTTGATATATTTGTAATAGCTTATTTAAAAATCTTTGGCTAGTAAGTCTAATATCTGAGCCCCCTGAGGGGCAGTGTCTGTCTTCTTTCTGTGTATGGGCCATACTGTCCTGTTTTATTTGTATGTCACCTAATTTTAGGTTGAAACTGAAACTTATAGAAAATATAATGTTTTAACTCTAGAAATCAGGCTCCTCCCTCTCCTCCAAGGCATGTTGTTGTTGCTGCTCTTTATTTGTTGAATGACTTTCCTGGACTAAGTCCATGAAGTCTATATTCCCTGTAGTGTGTAGCCACTGTAGTCTCTGATCCTTTAGTTTATTGGTCAGCTAACGATTAGTCTGAGATTTCCTTAACTGCCGTGAGCCAATATGTTTCAACTTTTTGCTAAGGGGCTCTGTGTGTGTGTTAGGATATGCCTTCGATGCTCAGGAAATTCATAGCTTTGTTTTAGTCTTCACTTTCTGCTTGTGCACAGCCTCAAAGTCAGCCAGAGGTGAGAGATTGGGCCCTCTTATGTTTTCCCGGGTGTGTGCATAGCTCTGTACATGCCTGCAGCCTTCTAGATTCCCAAGAATATGTCGGGGTTTTTCGAAGTCCCCTTGGACATTTCATTGCCCAAATCTTCCTTTAAAAGTTTTGTTCTGACCCTTATTTGCCTGACAGATATCACATTCTTAGGCAGCTGTGAAAAAGCACAGTTGATTGATTTTGACAAATTTCCTGGGGATAACATTTTCCCCATGAAGCAAGTTCTGAGCCATATCAAATAATGGCAGTGTCCTGTGAATGATGTTTTTCCAGGGATCAATGAGACAGGTCATATAGGACAATACTCTGGTTGCTGCAAGGCTTCTGAGTTCCACAGCCACCATGGTTGCAAGGCTGCTGCATTTAAAGGCTACAATAGATTGGAGAGAGAGAGACAGTAGTAGGCCAGGTTACAGTGCACAAAATCTTACTGTTCTTACAGAAGTTCGGCAGGTCTTCTTCAATAAATATTCTTCAGACTGTGGCAAAATTTTGGTTAATTTCCAGAGTTTTCATTTTGAGAATTTTATCAGTATTTTCATTGCTTTTATAGAGAAGTGTATTTATAGAAATCCTCACTCTGCTATTCAGGAAGTCCTGCCCTTAAAGTTAAATTTTCACAAGGGCATTTTAATGTTTCTCTGACATTTTCTGTAACTTGTGTAAGTTGTACAAGAAACGGAAAGTGGCTTCATGCTTTGTATACAACTCAAAAGGTCTTGTTATACATTCTGTTGCTGTATCTTCAATTACAAGGTAAATTAATTTCAAATGGTCTTCTTCATGAATAACTGGTTCATCCAAAGACTTGTATAAACATAATGTTCTTTTATAAGTTGAATGTGACAATCTTTAACTTTAATTTATATTTGCAAGCCTTTGGATATTTCCTGTGCTATTTTTCAGTATATTTCAAAATAGAAAACTCTAAGCCATTTGAAGAATCCTAATAACTCTCACATATGAATTATTGTAATGTCCATTTGCACACTTTTATTCTGACATGACTTACTGACAAATTTACTGTCTAATCTCTGGCAGTTTTTCTGCCAACACAGATCAGAGAGTTTATATTTTTGCAGATGCTATAGTGATAGGCTCTGGGGACAAATGGGCAGACTGGCCTCCTATTGCAGGTCCTCTCATTGTACCCACGAAAACCTCCTTCTCTTTCCCACAGCTACAGCCACTGATCCCACTTCCATTGGTGCTGCCACTGCTGCTGTCACAAATCTGGGCCCAAGCCAAACCTCAGTCATGCCCTTGGCCCCATGGTGTTCTGGCCTGACACAGGCATTTACGTGTGCATTGGGCCAACCACAGTGTTTGCGCACTGCCTGTTGGACTAACATGCCTGAGCCCACTATGTGTGGGCTGCTGCTGGATCATAACTACTTGCATGCACTGCCAATCAGTGTATTTCCCCTCCTCATGTGCATGGTCTATCATTTCATTGGACTTCACTTATGAAATAGATATTCAAAGATAAAATTATTAAAAACTTCAAGATAATGACAGCAGAGCATTCTACCAAGTGTGGGGCATTCTCAGCCTGGGCCCTGAGCAACTGCATAAATTGCATACCCATGAAGCCAGCCCTGCACACATCCTTTCTATGGAGAATGTCATTGGAGGATTTTAGTGGTTCCATATCCAGTAGATGTGCAGCATGGCAAGGACAAACATAAGAACACATGGATATGACTGGTTGAGTGTTTCTTCTGGGGCTGACCATGCCAAATCTTTGGAATTCCGTAGCTCTGAATATTCTTCATTAAAGCTATAATAGTTTACATATGTAAGAGCTACACAAAGAAAGTCAAGTCCATCTCTTTTATCTCCTTAAGAGAGTAGAACAGCAGCCTTCCTGTAGCCTGTTCTGTCATAGTCTTCAAGTGAAATATTTGCAAGTAGTCCTTACATAGATCTGGCATTTCAATTCCTTAAATTGGATTGTGTGGCTATACGCCTTGTAGCAGATTCTAATACTATACTGATTGTTTCAATGTATTATTAGGAACTCTAAAAATATTTATTCAAATTTTACTTCCTGTTTTGTACCAATATCCATCTTTCCTATTGTTGACTATATTCTTTTAAATTGAGTTTTTAAAAATTTTGTCTAGATTTTATTTAACAGCATTTACTTAAATCCAGTGTGCTTGTTTTTTAGAATCAAACATATTTCATGGGATGTCATATATTAATAATCATTGATTCTTGTTTCCTTCTATGAATCTACACTGAAAAAAATCCCAATATATTTCTTTGAATATTTTTGCATATTCAGAATTTTTGAATTTGTAGGTACTGTACTGCCTACTCTATTCTTTCTTTCTTTCTTTTTTTTTTTTGAGGAAGATTAGCCCTGAGCTAATACCTGCCACCAATCCTCCTCTTTTTACTGAGGAAGACTGATCCTGAGCAAACCCATGCCTGTCTTCTTCTACTTTATATGTGTGACGCCTCCCACAGCATGGCTTGACAAGCGGTGTGTAGGTCCGCACCTGGGATCTGAACCAGCAAACCCCAGGCCACTGAACCAGAATGTGCAAACTTAACCACTGCTCTACCAGGCCAGCCCCTATTATATTTTTCTAAGGAGATAAATGTGTGGTTTTTTCCTACGTGAAACGTTAAAAATTGTAAAAAATGTATAGTAAACTTTTCTTAACATTTCCCCATAAATGTTACTTGAGAACATTTACTTACTTGAGAATTTAGGATTTCTTTTTATCACTTGCACATTCTTAATGATAAAATATATTGTAATTCAATGTTCCATCTAATTTAGTAATCCACTCTTCCAAAGAATCTGTTCTCTAAAACAAGCAAACCAATTCCTCTATATGACCATTAAGATTTTGATTAAATGCTTTCAGTGGCAGTGAACTCATGACCTTCTTTGTAAGTATATTCAATATTGAGAAAGATCTCATCATTAAAACACTTCCTTATATAGAGCTGAAATATGATCCTTTATGACTCCAATCAGTTATTTCTAATCCTAACAGCTGAAATAACTCTAGGGAAAGAGAGACAGAGAGACAGAGAGACAATATCTTCTCCCGATGAAGAGTTATCAAAATATTCGAGAACTTTCACAAGTACCTCAAATGCTGTGCTTTTCCCTGTTAACATATTATGTATTTATACTGTTAATTTTAAAGAAGTGTTTTCAGAACCTTTACAATTTGGGGGATGATACAGTTGATGGATTGCTGTTTGTTGAAATCTTTCTTTAACTATGAACTAAAATAGTGAGTTCCCATCAAAAGTGAAAAGTAAACAATAGAGTGGAAGTGTCATATGTCTTACCTCCAATTCTGCTTTTATAATGGGAATGTCAGATCCTTCTCATCTCTGTTATGATCACTCAGGAACCATGTGAAAATCTGTCAGTGTAGTGAACAGATCCCTTAGGATATCACGACTTTAAATACTTACTAACTTACCACTTTTGTGATATTCTCTTTTGCACACATAAATAATAAAGAAGAACATTAGGCATTGAAGAAGGTGGCTGCAGTGAAGATGTCTACATCATCTCCTTTTGGCTGAGATTCTGAAAAGTGAATGCTAGAGAATTTTCTTATTAAAATCCAGACCAACCCTATTGCTGTTTCCATAGTAGAAGTTTTATTCTACACTTCAAGTAACCTGTAGGTCTATGACTAAGTTTCAATCTTCAGAGATAGAGTTGAGGGATCCCAGTACTCACAAGTACCAGAGGGGTCGTATTGTAGCAGCTGCTCAGGAGACAGAATGGGATTGAATATCTCAAGGGATGTGAGATGCTTCTCCCATGGGTTATGAAAATACCTGAGTGTGGGCACCTCACAGTAAATGATGGAATCTCTGCCAAGTTCCAGGTCTTCCCTCATCACTTTGCTATTCCCTATGAAGCCAAACATGAGCCAGGGCAGCAATTAGCAGACCATGGACAGCAGACCAAATCAAATCTGACCAATATTTTTGTAAGGCTTATGATTTCAGAATGCATTTCACATTTTTAAATCATTGAAAAAAATGAAAATAAGAATATTATTTTGTGATGCAAAAATAATATGAAATTCAAATTTCAGTGTCCATAGAACACAGCTATTCTCCCTCACGTATGTATTCTCTAAAGCAGATTTTTCACTACAATAACAAGATGAGTAGCTGCAATCAAGACTGTTTGCAGTGCAGTGATGCAGGTATAACACAACATCATGTTGAGTAGCTTAACTCTCACAGCACTGCAATGCTTTATGTGTTTGTTTCATTACCGGAAAACACCAATCATGTCAAAATAATAAAAGAAGAAAAAATAGACTTTCAGTAAAACATTCTAAGGTATTTAGAGTGTGGATTATTTTATTATTGAATTATTTGTTTTTGTTATGCAATGACATTGCAGCTATGCTACAAGATAACAGTATATACTGGCATTACCAGACCAGTACTCATCACAATATTCTCAAACCACAGTAAAGCAACTGTAAGAAAAATTATAAAGTTTAAAATTAAGTATCTCATCACAGAAGAATTTCTTCTTGAAAATAAACAAATGAAAATGAAGCTGCAACAAAAGTAAGTCTTCAAGGGCTCATTTCTTAGTCTAGCAGTGATACTGACTCTGATATCAGTTTCCCCACATTAAACCCAGCGTATATGAAGTTAAAACCCAAACACTCTTTCCCTGCTTACTCTTTGGCTTCCTGGCTCCAGAATCCACTATCCTCCATGGAGACAGACACTGCCAAGGACAAGCACCTGGATTCACTGTCTCCTCCCTGCCAAGGAGATACAGGCTGATGGGAAAGCTGCTGTCCAGCAAAGTCAGGGGCTCCCTCCTCTCTGCAAGTAGTCTCAAGGCTAAAGAGAGCCTGGTGGGAAAGCTCCAACCAGCAAGGCTGTATGCTCCCCCTCCCCTACCTAAAACCCCAAATAAAAACCCTTCCTTTTAGCTTTTCAGGGAGTTTGGGATTTCAGCATCAGCTGCCCTCTCTCTTTGCTCAGTGCTGTGCAATAATAAAATTCCTACTGTCTTCCACTACACCTGATGTCAGAGATTGGCTTGCTGCACAACGGGTGAGCAAACTCACTTCAGGTTCAATATCAGCAGGAGAAGCCATTGACCAATGATGATTTAAATTAAATTGTGTTTGATTGAAGCAGCCAAAGAAATGTGCCCAGAGAAAATAAATCTAGTAGTCTTTTGATGAGAACAATTGTTCAATGAGTTGAAGACATTGGGAGCACTATCATCAATAAATAAAAACCAAGGCATCCAGTTACCTAGTTATGAAAGAAGACTGAATAGACACTTTTCCCTATTCCTCATAATAACTGCAGCCTAAAACAGTGTACATATATATAAAACAAATAAAAGAAGACTCTGAAAGGTGGTTAGAAGAAAATAGGCTAGGGACTTTCGGAACCAAGGAATGATGTAGAGTGAGTTCCCTGGCTTTTCTTTTGGCCTAATATATCCCTCATTGGGTACTGGAGAAACCCAGAAATGTCAATGGGCAAAGATAAAATAATCCACAAGGAAAGCCTACTCTTAGTTGCCAAGGGGCCAAGAATGGGCAACCTGGCAAGACAGAAACTTTTAGATAATAACTCCATACTCCAACCAAACACCACAGAGAGAACTAGAGTCCTACTCCCACTATTCAGCAAAGACTGAAGAACCTAGACAGTCACCTTCACTCAGCTAACATGTACCCCTTCCCCTCCTTGGTTGGTGTCAGTGAAGCCAAAGTGGAGAGCAGGAGATTTCATGCCCATCCAACAGCAGTGAGGCTGTCACAGGATCCTGTCACAGGATCAGGGGACACCACATGCAGAATAGCAATGAGCTGGTCATCACTCTACCAGGTGTGGTGGTGTCCACAGAGGACCAGAGGGAGCCTGAATTTTCAGCCCTACTCAGCGGTAACAAAGTGCCTCTCTCCTCCTAGAGTGTTAATAAATGCTAAGTGGGGAATGCTGAGTACTTCCACTTCCACTTAGCACTAATGAGGTGATGTCCTTTTTCTCTCATTCATGTGGTGCCATTTGAAGCTTGATAAAACAGATTATTTAAATAAAATCCATAGTTTCATAAGATAACACCCAAAATGTCCAGGATACAATAGAAAATCATTCTTCATACTTGGGAGAACCAGGAAAATATCAACATAAATGAAAAAAAGACAATTAAGAAACTTAACACCAAAATGGCAAAGATGTTTGAATGATCTGGCAAGGATTTTATGGTTCTTATCATAAAAATAAGCAATTATGAATACACTTGTAACAAGTAAAAAATAGAAAGTCTTAGTAAATAAGGAGAAGATATAAAGGAGAATCAAGCAGGAATTTAAGAAAATACAGATCCAAAATAAAATACTCACTCAAGGAGTTTAACAGAGAATGGAAATGACAGAAGAATAAGTCAATGAACTTGAATAGAGAACAATACTAATTATCCAGTCTGAAGAATAGAAAGGAGTTAGATTGAATTACATGAATAAAGACTAAGGGTCCTGTGGAGGTATAACAAAAGATCTAATGCTCATGTCATTGGGGTCCCAGGAGAGGAGAAAGAGGATGGGACTAAAAAAGTATTTGAAGCAATGATGGCTGAGAATTTCACAAATTTGACAAAAAACATTGTTATAGTTTCAATCAGTTGAACAAACCACAAATAGGATAAAAACAAATAAATCCATGCCCAGACATATCATAATCTAACTTCTGAAGACTAAAAACCAAAAAAAATCTTGAAAGTAGAGAAATGACTCCTTACCTTTAGGGGGAAACCAATTTGAATTTCCAATTTCAGATTTCCAATCAGAAACCATAGAAGTCAGAAGGAAGTAGCAGAATATTTTTAAAGTGCTGAAAGAAAAGAACTGTCAATCAGAATTCTATACTCAGTGAAAATATCCTTCAGGGGAAATAAAGACATTTTCAGATTAAGGTAAACTAAGAGAACTTCTTGCCAGCAGACCTATTCTAAAAGAATGGCTAAATAAAGTTCTTGAAATTGAAAGGGAGTGATAAAATAAGGAATCTTGGAACATCAGTAGGGATGACAGAACAAGGGAAGGAGTACATGTATGGGCAAGTATGATCAATTTTCCTTCTTTTGTTTTCTAAAATATATTGATGTTTGAAGTAAAAGTTATAACCTTATTTGATATACTTCTCAATATATATAGAGACTACATAAAATATAATTGTAAATGAAGGTGGGTGCCAGGGGCCGAGGCAGCATTTGATCGGCTGTTTGACAGGGTCCAGCCGATCAAGAAGAGCCGAGGGGTGCAGGGCGCCCCTCCGTAAGAAAATGAAGAGCCAGCCTTTCCCTAAGCTATGCTGAACTTTAAAAACTTGTTTTTCTTCCTTTTGTCTTAGACCCCATTTTCCTACTCATGCTGTAATTTTCCAGATGGCCGCTTTAGAGAAAAGAGCATGCTCCCCCTGCGGGGTTGGTACTGAGAAAAATATGTGACCACCTGCATAAGCCTTCAGGATATCGCAAGGGGCAAGTTCCCCCTGACGCACATAGATAGTGGGAGAAATTTCCTCCCTAATGAGGGGTTCATACTAAAGAGAATATCTGGATCAAAGCAGCTGCCTCCTTCTGGTTAATGTTTTGCTCTTCCTCCAGTTTCCCTGATAAGTATAGATATACTTCTTCGTCTGTAGTTAATTAGAATATTCCTCCATATGTTAGTTATTGAAAAATATATTATTCCCCTGCATGTGTTTGGCAAAACATTATAGAAGTCTTTTCTTAATTGCTGACGTCACTTTTGTGCAGGAAAAGATAGTTAACCTCTGCCCCCCCTAAAAGTTAACTCTGTTCCCTGTAAGATTATACTTATCAATGATTGCTTTTTGGTTTTACTCTGCAAGAACATCTGTACTGCTATATTTATCCCCTGCTAAAAAAGATATAAAAACGCTGTAAAAACCAAGTAAAGACAGACTTGATTGCACCGGCTCAAGTCTCAGGTCTCTTCCTTTCACGTCGCTGACTCCGTCTCTCCCTCAGGAACCAGGACTCTGCTGGAGCTGGACTCTGGCAGGTGGGTAAATGGATCTAAAGGGAGCTAAGGTTTCCACGATTTATTTAGACTAGTGAAATGTCGACACCAGTAAGCTATGATAAACTATTTATGTTTAATGCAATAGCTAGAACAACCACTAAAAAAATCTATTCAAAGAGATAAACTAAAAATAATATAGATAAAAATGGAATTCTAAAAAATGTTCATGTAACACACAGGAAGGCTAGACAAAGAAAATATAGAAGTAAAAAAATAGAGGATAAATAGAAAACAAAAATAAAATAGCAGACAAGTCCTAATATATCAATAAATATATTAAATGTAAATGGCCTAAACACATCAATTAAGAGACATCTATTGATAGGATGGATTTAAAAAGGTACCAAAGTATATAACGTCAAGAAACTCATTTCAAATATAACTACAGAGGTAGATTGAAAGTAAAATGATGGTAAAATATATATGATGCAAACATTAATTAAACGAAAGCAGGAGTGGCTACATTAGTACCAGATAAAGTAGACTTACTTGAATGTTCATAGTAAGTTTATTTTTATTAACCACAACCTGGAAACAGCTCAAATGCCATTCAATGAGAGAATGGTTAAACAAGCTGCAGTATATCCATATTATGGAATACTATTCCACAATAAAACGTAACAAACTGTTGAACATGTATCAACTTGGATAGATCACAAGAGCATTATGCTGAGTGAAAAAAAGCTGATTGCAAAAGATCATACAGGGGCTGGCCCCGTGGCTGAGTGGTTAAGTTCGCGCGCTCCGCTGCAGGCAGCCCAGTGTTTCGTCGGTTCGAATCCTGGGCGCGGACATGGCACTGCTCGTCAGACCACGCTGAGGCAGCGTCCCACATGCCACAACTAGAGGAACCCACAACGAAGAATACACAACTGTGTACCAGGGGGCTTTGGGGAGAAAAAGGAAAAAATAAAAAATCTTAAAAAAAAAAAAAAAGATCATACAATGTCTGATTCCTTCCATATAACATTACCAAAATGACAAAACTGTAGAGGTAAAGAACAGCTTAGTGGTTATCAGGGGCTAAGGATGGTGAGGATGGAAAGGCGAGAGATGGATGTAACTATCAAGGAGTTACATGAAAAAGACCTTTATGGTGAAGGAATTTTTCTGTACCTTGATTGTGAAGCAGGTTACACAAATCTAAGCATGTGATAAAATGGCATGGAACTGTACACATTTTGTGTATCAATGTTGATTTCCTGGTTTTGGTTTTGTACCATAGTTATGTAAGATGTAATCATGTAAGATGTAACCATTGGGGAAAACTGAGTAAAAGATACATGAGGTCTCACTTCTTGTTAATTTATAATAATCTTGAAATGTTTCTCTTAATTGGCGTAACATTGGTTTATAACATTATATAAATTTCAGGTATATATCATTACATTTCAACTTCTGTAGAGACAATCTTGTGTTCACCACAAAAAGTCTAGTTTCTGTCCTTCATTCTATACATGTGCCCCTTTAAACCTTTCACTCTCCCCCCAACCCTCTTCCCCTCTGGTGACCACCAACCTGTTCTCTGTGCATCTATGTGTTTGTTTGTTATTATTTTTTAAAATCTTCCATGTATGAATCAAATCATGTGATATTTGCCTTTCTCCTTCTGACATTTCACTTAGCATAATACCCTAAAGTAATTTTTTAATGAAAAATAATACAAGGGGGGGAAACAAGGTACATATTTTGAGTTGTTTTCCTTGGCTCTTGATGGATCCTACAGATACTACTCAGTTATTGCTGTTTCTTCATGTTGTCAATGCCAAATTTGAAGTGACTAAAGAATTAGCCTCTATAGATAGTCTTCATGGAACAACTACAAATGAGAATATTTTCAAAAAAGTTGATTAAACCCTAACTCAGTATAACCTGATGTGAATCTGGTAAAATATGCTAAAATTGCTGGTGGTAAAAAGTATGTGTGGAACATTATAAGACTTAATTGGACATATTTACAAAATCTGTGAAAATGTAAGGTTATTTATCGCTACTCATCAGCAGGTACTTTATGGAAAATATTTGAAAACATTTTAATCTCTCTTGTATCCTTGAGCCAGTAGTGCCAATAGAGAACTTTGTTCACGATGGTGACTTAACCACTGTTAATTCTGAGAATTTTTGTCAGAAATAAAATCTGAATATCCTCACTTAGCTCACCATAGAGGATTTTGACAGCTTAGCAGTAATAAACTTTTCTGTGTGTTTTTTTTTTAAACTCAAGGTTGAGATTGACATTTTCTGAATTAGAATAACAATCTCAATTACTCGTATTAGATACCATATAACTTTGGAAAATAGGTTTTACTGCAGACATAATAATGTTTCTTAACAAATTCAACCTAAAATTACTGGGTAAAATAGAACTTACATGTGAAATTTATGCTGTGGTAAAGCCATCCTGCTTACAACTAGTGTTTGAATCACATGAAGTGTCAAGCTACTTTATATACTTTCTGTGCTGTCAAAAGGTAAAACAAGAAGAAAGATTGTTTTCTCACACAAATTTGCACCAGATATATTTTCAAGTTTAAACTAAATTTCCAGGAGCATCCTTTATACTTCAATGAAACTGCAAAGGAAATTTCCATATTTTAAAACCCATTTAATTGTGCAATTAAGGAGCTTCCAAATAGCTTTCAATTGGAAGTGGCTAATCTGCAAGGTAATGACATTCTAAAGGCAAATAGTAAGAGAAGAATCAAGTAGAATTCAAATATTGCTTTTCAAGTCATTTAATCTCAAAGTCACATGCTCGTGGACTGATACCAGTATTTGTGAGTATCTCTCTGTGTGAAAAAGCATTTTCGAAGATGAAATACTTAAATCTTGTTACAGACCATTATTAACAGATAAATATTTGCAATTGTTTGTAATGATAAAGGACGCTAACTTTAAACCACAATTGAGCAAGACCTTATTTCCTCCAAAAATTCCATTTTTCTCCTATTAGATCTGCATTACAAAAATTATACTCAACAATTATTACCACATTTTGAATTTCATCCATAAAATTTTTGTGGGATTTACTTTCTCTCTTGTTATCTAAGTACCTACTTAATAGTTTTGATTTTACCTCTTGGTCTGAAAAGTCTAAAATATTTACTATCTGCTCCTTTATATATAATGTCTGCTGACCCCTAATCTGGCGCAAGAAACTGGGTGGACTCTACCTGAATGAAAACAGCATGACTCCTCTGTGGGGCCATTCAGGTTGGAACCTGAAGATGCAGTTAACTCGTCAGGCTTCTAGTTGGACATCTTTTTGCTGCACCACAATGATTCACGTGCAAACCTCTAGAACTGTGCTGTTTTAGTTGAGACACAGATGAATTTTACAAATAGAACTGAGTGAGTTTGGTCCCAAAATCTCATTTCATAAACATCTTGCGTGAATGTGGCAAAGAGTGTAGGTCTAAGTGGGTCATACTCTTCATGATCCAAAGGAACAGGTGGAAGTACAGGCTTATTAAAAAACAATAAGTAATCATTCACCTTGCTTTTTGAAATTAAATAAATAAATTTGTACAGTAAGCACTGAATCAACCACAGGAGCAAAATGAAATGCTAATGAGTTCTCTGGGCAATTGCATAGGAAATTCCATCTTTTACTTAATCTTTTATTTTGAAAATTTTGTCCACTTCCTTGTTGCTCTAACTTCTGAGTCTGTGTCCTTACTTCAGTGCACATCTCCTATTTTCTTGTATGTGATGCCCTTCCACCCTCGAGTACATCTGGGTAGGTACCCACGACCCATTGTTTTCCACTGGTCTTTTCTGACTTTGTACTCTTTAATTTTGTATTCAGTACTAAAGAGGCTCACATCTCAACGAGGAAATGTAAATTATTTCTTTGACTCAACATTTCTCAGTGCCCTCATCATTCTCAAGGTAAAAAAAATCTTTTTTTGCAGGTCTTTCTACTTTCTAGAAACTATGCAAGTGGGGGTTGGTGAGGAGTGACTGCTTCACTACTGGCTGAGTGGAGAGTCATTAATAGGGTTAACAGAGCTGCGCATTGCTCTGTGTCTGGAGTGATTTGAGTGAGGGCCATTTGGATCATTCCTTGTCATTCCCTTTCATCGGAATACAGACATTGACACTCAGGTAAAACATTTTCACTTCTTTAATCCTGGAGTGTCTACTGTGAGGAGTTGCGTTACTCTGCATCAACTAGTTACTATGAATTGTGGCACACACAAGCCATACCTAGTATCCTCACACACAGCTCAACTTTATATAATAAATATCAAATTTGTTGAAACTCTCTGCTGGAATATTAGTAAACTGATACAACAAAATTTCAGGTTGCTGGCCCACCACCAAAAATGAAATGAATCACTTTGGGATTATTTCAGAAAAGACTTCAAAAAAACATTTCAGATAAATGATCTCAAGTGATTTAAATATTAGGGTTCTCCAGAGAAACAGAACATATATATATATATATATATATATATATATTCATTATGAGGAATCAGCTCACACAATTATGGGGGCTGAGAAGTCCTGTGACCTGCTGTCTGTAAGATAGAGACCCAGAAAGGACAGTTGTGTGATTCAGTCTGAATCTGAAGGCCTGAGAACCAGGGGAGCAGATGGGACAAATCCCAATCTGAGCGCAGGAGAAGGTGAGATGAGATGTCCCAGCTCCAGCAATGAAGCAAGAAAAAAAGGAGCGAATTCTTCTTTCCTTTGCATTTTGTTCAATTCAGGCTCTCAAGGGATGGGATGATGCCTATCCACATTGGGGAGGACGATCTACTTTACTGAGTTCACTGACTCAAATGTTAATCTTGTCAGGAAACATCTTCCTAGACGCTTCCAGAAATAATGTTTAATTTGGGGACCCCTTGGACCAGACAAGTTGACACATAAAATTAACCATCACAATGTCCATCCTCTTTAAACTTACTGATGTTTATCTAATGCTGTTTTGAGAGAATCTGGACATGGGTTGTAAAGAATTAATAATGATTTTTCTTCTAGTATAAGAAGATTGTAATAGATTTTAACTCTGAACATCTTAATAACTGATCTCCAAAATATGAAATAAAATTTACACTGAAAATTGCCTTCTAAAGGTCTTTCTTTACCATTTATATATTTCTAAGACTAGCATCCCATATAAGATGGAATTTTGTTGTCTACCTCATTCTTTGAATAGGGAAAGAAAATAGTCCTGGACTTTTGAGAGTTAGTGGAATTGGTACCCTGAGAGAAGATAAAAGTACACTTTATTGTGTTTGTTCTTTATAGTAACTGAAAGGAAACACACACACACACACACACACACACACACACACACACACGGGAGCAAAGGCAGATGACATGACTTCAAGGCCTAGGCTTTCTCTCACTGATTAATGCCATTGAAAAGATTACTGCTCATTGGGGCTTATTTATTTCTAAGTAAATGAGGTGAAAATAGCTTAACAATGAGATTCTTTTCAACTCTGATGAACTTATGGTTCTATGCATGTAAAGAAGATAAGGAGAGAAATTCAGCTTAATGATTTTCCTACAGTTTGCCATAATTATTGTTACAGGTTGATATGGGAATTTATTCTACTTCTTCCTATTTCTGAATGATAGGGAGATCAGATAAGATGTTTATTCCCACTATGAATATATCAAAAAGAGACAGAAGGTATTTTAAAGGCAATATGTAGCATGGAAATAATTTTTGTTTATATTTCATCTTGAACTACGAATACAAAATGAATAAGAAAAAATGAATAAATTTCAAAGAAAAATAAGAAAAGAGATTAATTGTAAAATAGTAACAAGTAGGTGATGAACTTTGAAGTTTTGTTCAGAGAAGAACATTGCCTCAATCACACCTCGTTCACACTCACTCATACGTGTTACTGACAACCTTATAGGCAGATAAACTTACAAGAGAACCATGGGCCAAACTTCTTGACAGCCAAACTCTGAGACTTTTGATTTTGAAAAAGTGCCTTTGAGAGTAACAATCTGAACTTTTATTGCTGTTGCAAAAGATGTGATTCATATATTTGAAACATTTGGATTTGGTTTGCAATAATGGAGACACAAGTTTGAGAAGCTCACAGGAACCAGCCAGTCTCTGAGAAAGGACATGAGAGGACAGCCAGGCCTCATGGAAGTGGTAACTAGAGGATCACGCAGGACTTAAAACTTCTCCAGGAGCTTGATGCCTTCTTGTCTCTTCAGCATTGAAACATGTGTGAGTTTACTTAACTGGCATCTAATATGAGAAGTCCTTGGAAATGGTGCCCTTCTCTTTGCGTTTAGCTGTGACTGGATGGGTAAACAGTGATTCCCCAGTGAAGAGATCGTCTACAACTCTTTCCCTCAGGACAATGGTAGAAAGGGCAATTTGTTTGAGGAGGGGACACATGCATGGCTTTCTAGCTTTGCTTTATGTTACAATTCCACTTTTCTACAATTTTCAATAGGCATTTATGGTGAGTACCCCAAAGACAGAGAATAGACTGAAGAGCTAAACTATAAAAAGAAAGAGAAGAGACAGGGAGTATGGGGCTAAATGGAAAGAAGCCAAGAACAGTGCCAAAAAGTGTGGGATGGAGACAAGACCAGCTACATAATTGCAGAACTTCACTGAAAAATGAAAATGCAGAGCCTCTAACCCTTACAGAATCATAAAACAATATTTTAGTTGCAGTTGTTCATTTGCTTATTGGAATACCTGCACAAATAACTACACATGCACTGAAAGATCAATCGATAAAGGCAGACTAGACTTCTGTTTTTGTTTTTTTCTTCATGCAAATCAACCCCGATGAGGTTATGTAGTGCTAAATGAGGGGGAAATTTTATGCTCACTTGAAAATTTATACAGACCAAACAACTAAACCAGGGTTGTTACAGAGTAGGTTCCTCTTCATTTTTTCTCAAAACTTTATCCAGGGGCATGTCCATGGCCGAGTGGTTAAGTTCCCGTGCTCCACTTTGGTGGTCCAGGGTTTCGCTGGTTCAGATCATGGGTGTGGACATGGTACCGCTCATCAGACCATGTTGAGGTGGTATCCCACATAGCACAACCAGAGGCACTCACAACTAGAATATACAACTAGGTACTGGAGGGCTTTGTGGAGAAGATGAAGAAGAAAAAAGAGAAGATTGGCAACAAATGTTAGTTCAGGTGCCAATCTTTAAAACAAAAACAAAAACAAAAAACTTTATCCACCGACTCCAGTCTCCTTGCTCCAGTCTATTCTCCTGCAGTCCAAATTCAATACTGGCCTCTATCTTGCTCAGATTCAGTAATCTTCTAAACCCCACCGCTGTGTTGGACCTCAACTCTGTCTCTGCCATGGGCTCTCTTTGTGTCTCTCTGATCCTTACACCAGCCCACTAGGCTCTTCAGTGGTGTCCCCAGGACTGCATCTTTGTCTCACACCATTTGATCACCTGCTCTAACCAGATGGGCCTCCTTGCTGTTGCACGAATTCTCCAAGCAGCTTTTGCTTTGTACTTGCTCTTTCCTCTGCCTTGAATACTCTTTCTCCAGATTTTCACATGACTCTCCTCTTCACCCTCTCAGATCTTTATTCACCTTTCCCAGGACAAACTGTCTAATGTTGCCACCTCCTTCAATCCTTACACACCTCGACTACTCTATTTTCTCCTTAGTACTTGTCACCTTTTAATATGCCCTAAATTTAATTTACTTTAATGTTTATTGTCTCCCTCCATGAAAATGTAAACTCATTAAAGGTAGGAGTTTGTGTCTGCTTTCTTTCCTGCTCTGTACTCAAGGTGCCTATATAGGACACAATTCAATAACATTTTTAAATTAATTAAATTAAGATTGAGCTTTTCTGAGAAGACTGGTTTGGACGAGTAGCTGAAATTACAGACTCAAGAAAATGTTAACCTTTCTGCGATCAGTATCTCATCTAGCAATATCAGCCTAGAAGGATAAAGGAAAATCTGGCAGATTCCAGGTATGGTCTTTCCATTCCACATCACCATGAAGGGAAGCTGTAAAACCAGAATTGATAGAAGGAAAATCAAAATGTCTGTTTGAACAAAAATTTCATATGGGGGTAGTATGGTAGACATTATCCCCCAAATTGCCCAGGACAACTTAGGGTATCTGGCTGGCTGTTTGGTGCCTAGTCTCTTGTGTTGACTACTTTATGTACAGATCTCCAAAAGCTGAGTACTTCATTGAAACATAGTTCATTTTCCAAAATAACTGAGAAAATTATTTTGCATGTATAGGATCAAGATAAGGATATGTATTCAATACCTTTTATGTTTGGGCATTAGGATTAGCATAGAATTTAACTATAATTTTCCTTTAAGATATGTAAATAGTGCATTTAAAGTGTGTTTATATTCACTTTATTCGTGATTAAGCAAATATGTTTGGAATATCTACTAAAAGCATTACATCAGGTACTTGAGATATACCAGTACAAACAAAAGAAAATAAATAATAAGTCATGCCCTTGTGGAGTTTACATTACAACAGGGTATTATCTTTGCTACAATAATGCTGTGTAACAAAATGTAAAACCTCATGGCATACAAAAATAAGTACATATTCAGATCTTGATTCTATAGATCAGTGATTTAGGGTCTTTTATGTCTAGCGGTGAGCTCTGATTAATTAATCTAGAATAACCTCAGCTAGAACAACCAGGTCTACTTGGTTCTGCTACATGTGTGTCATCCTCTAGGAGGTTAGCCTGGATTTGTTTTCTGATGACAGCAGGGCAAGAGACAAGAGAAACATGCAAGTGCTTTTACAAATTTCTGCTTATGTCACAACTGTTAACATCTCTTGACTAAATAAAGTTACATGATCAAATTCAGAATTAAGGAAAAGGGAATATATTCCACTTCCTAATGGGATCAGTTGCAAAGTTGCACTGCAAACACTGTGCATGTGGAGAAGGATGAAGAATTTGGGCCATTAGTGAAATTAATATACCTCACGGGGGCTAAAGAACATTAGAAGATGATAAGTGCTATGGGAAAAGAAAACATGAGCAGCGTATTGGGACTGCTGGCAGCTGCAGGGGGATTTCAACTTGAATAGGTTCGTAGGCCTCTGTGAGAAGGTAATACTTGAGCTAAGACTCATCTAAGTGGATTTCTGGGTGAAGAATTTTCCAGGCAGAGGAAACAACTACAACAAAGACCATAAGGAAGGAATGTGCCTGGTGTTTTCAAGGAATATAAAGAGGCCTATGTGACTGGTGTGAAGTGAGCAAGGAGAACAACAAGAGAAGAGATCAGAAAGGTAAAAGATCCTGTAACATCAGGTGAGCCACTAACAGAACTTTGATTTCAACTTGAGTCAAATAGGGACACACTATGGGTCATTGAGTAGGAAAATGACACATTCCAACTTATGTCTGTATTAAGACATAAACAATCAATCTTGCCACTGTCCTAAGACTAGATATAAGTGGGAGGAAAAGAAGAAGCAGGGAGACTATTATTCAAGTTATCCAGGCAACAATTGATGGTACCTTTGTCTGGTCGTCTAGTTTGTGAGCTGCTAAAGTGGTGAAATGTGGTTGAATCTGCAGCAGTGCTTTTTCCTGGGGGGCGGGGGGTAAGGGATGACTCTTAAGAAGTACCAATGCCTAGGCATTAAGGAGAGCATGAATATGGGATGGAATATCATGCAGACCAGAGTTAAAAGGACTAAAGATGCACCTGAAAGAATGTCTCAGATCCAGAGAGATGAAGAATGGTGAACAGAAATAAAGTGGAGGAGTTTTCAGAAAAAAACCCACTATCTAATTGTACAGTTGTTTATTGATTAACCAGAGGGCTTCTAAGTGGCAGTTATTTAGATAATAAGAATTTATTATATGAGAGTGTTACTCAGCCAAGTGTAGTAGATCTTAATCTTAGGCCCTTTGCCTTAGGTATTTGCTTTGTCTACTGATTTTTTTAATCCCTACTCTGCACTTGCACACACATTTTTCTTTCCTTCAGATTCCAGAATCCTTGTCTCAAGCCCACATGACTTAGACATAATCTAACAAAACCAGTCAGTCACATGACTGAGAAATCTGGGTCTAGCCAATTGACAAGACTTAGCTCTGATTTCATCACCTAATTTTCAGAATAACAGGAATGTAGGATATCTTAGTATTTCAATCACAAACTAAGATAAAAGAATACATAGAGTACATATTAGTACTGGGGTCTTCTCACAAATATTGGAATAAGGAACAAAAACTGTCATGCTCAAGTGAAACAATTGTATATTTAGAAATTGCAAAGAATTCCATGGTTATATTATTGGAATTAATGAGTTTACCAAGGTTATTTGTTACATGAAAAATATTAAGAAATCAATGTATTTCTATAGCACCAAAACATACAGAACATACAATTTAAAAAGGGATACAATACATTATCATCAAAATCACAAAGAAAAGTTCAAAACTTCAATGTTCTAAGTTCATGTTTAAAAGATTTATTATTAAAAGAGATGTAAATTCTCACAAAATTCCCACATGGATTGAAATGCCAATCAAAATCCTAGCATATGACTTCCGATTTGACCAAGATGGGGTAACAGGGGCTTGAAACAAATTGTTTAAAAACAGAAAAAATCTATGAAAAAATAATTTTCAAAATATTGGGCATCAGACATTGAAGGACAATGATACTGAGAGATGGAAAACAAATAAAGTGAGCCATGCAATTGCCCCAGCTAACTGCCTAGAGAAAGCTTCTAGGCCATAGAGCAGGCAGATGGAACCCCAGCTGAGCCCAGCTCTCTCCCTGATTTGATGAGGTCAACCTGGGAGTCCAGGGAAGCCAAGACTGGCTAGAATTTGCAAAGAGCCAGAGAGGAGATAACTGCAGAGAGAGAAAGAGAGAGAGAGAGAGAGAGAGAGGAATAATCAGTGGAGCTCACACAGGGTCCAGAATAGTTCTTCTTTCCATCAGTCAAAGTGGGAAACCACACAACTCACAGAGCATCAGGTTGAGTGCTCAGAATAATTTTATGTGGACTACATCTTGTTCAGCACCCAAAGAGCCCTTGTACATGCAGTCTACACAGAAACCTAAATATAATGATGTACATCTGAAATTTATATAATTTTATAAATCAATGTTATCTCAATAAAAAAAAGAATAAAAAAGAATAGTTGAATGTGGCCCTACACTAAACACATATTCTGATTCTTCCTAACAACAATGCCAAAGGATAAAACTGATACTCAAACTAAAACTGTTTTAGAACAAAGCTCAAAACTGTTTATAGGAAAACAAAAATATCTATGAACTAATAAGGAAAAATTCCAATGTCTGGCATCCAATTACAAGTTACCAGCTGTACAGAGAAACAAGAAAATATGACCCACAAAGAGGAGAAAAATCAATTGACTGAAAAGTAACTAGATGTAATACAGATGGTAAGGACATTAAAAGCTATTATAATCAGTAGATGAGGACATTAAAAGTTCTTATAGTTACATTCCATATGTTCAAGAAGCTAGAGGAAAGATTGAACACATTGAGTAGAGATATGGAAGACATTTAAAAAGTCCACACCACAATTCTAGAGAGGAAAACTATAATGATTGACACGAAAACTACACTGGATGGCATTAACTGAAGATTAAACATTGTAGAAGAAGAAATTAGTGAATTTTAAGACAGTACAGAAACTATCCAAAATGAGATACAGGGAAAATAAAAGATTAAAAACAGCAAATAGTGCATAGCAAGCTGTGGGACAATTCAAATGGGCTAAAATATGTGCAATTGGAGTTTCCAAAAGGACAGAGAGGGGGCCAGAAAAGTAACTGAAGAGATGACCTAATTTTCTCAAATTTGATGCAAACTAAATTCACAGATCTGAGGATCTCTACAAACTTCAAATACTATAAACAAAGAAAACTAAACCAAGGCATGTTGTAATCAACTTACCCTCACCTCCTGGTAATCATACTCTTCTACATTTTACCAAGATTGGTCTGTATGAGCAATTGAAACAGCTGAAGTGATAGTATGTCACCTCCAAGATCAGGTTTTAGAAGACATTGCAGCTCTAATCTCTCTCTCTCTCTCTCACCACTTGCTCTGGGGGAAGCCATGTGCCACTTCTTGAAGATACTAGGTGGCTCACGGGAGAGACTCATTTGGTGAGGAACTGAGGTCTCTAGTCAACAGCCACGTGAAGTAGCCTTCTTGGAAGCAGATCCTCCAGTACTGGTCAAGCCTTCAGATGTCTGTAGTCCTAGCCAACATCTTGACTGCAACTTCGTGAGAGAATATGGGCCAAAACTATCCAGCTAAACAGCTCTCCACTTCCTGACCTGAGAGAAACTATGCCTTTGTTGTTTTAAGTCACTAACATTTGAGGTAATTTGTTGCACAGTAACAGATAACAAATTCATTGGGAACTTGTCATAAGAAGCGTGGCTTCTCTGGGGATTGCAGTTACCTCACTTACCACCATGGTCCCAGAGATGCATGCCTATGTCCAGAATCGATCTAGTAATTTTCCTTTGAATGCTGCAGCTTTACACTTGATATATAACTTTCTCTCAGGTTAGTTATATTACATATTTGAAGACACAAAATAGGTTGCTTTGACCCTCAAAATTAATTTCTGTCTCCTCTGATACCAGAATTGGCTGCTACTTCCAAAACACTGCCCATCGTGGCATTATCTTACCTTGAAAGTTTGATACATCATAGACACTTACTCCAGTATAGGAAATAGTAATTTCCTTGTAAAATTTTGCCTCCAAAAATGCCAATTCCCGTTGTTCTACCTGCCTAACCAAGACTATAAGTCAATAATGGGCAGAAACTGAGAGGTAGAAGCTGAGGACAGTGAGTTCTTACAGGACTACTGCTTGTTTTTTTCTTACACCTCTTTTTATCCTTCTCTTAGTTACAGATGCTTTGGCCCTAGACGTAGGGTAATTTTGGACAGCACAATCATGTGCTCTATCCCATGAATTTGAAATGTAAATTGGCAATCAAAATGACAGAAAGTATTTTAAGTCTCTTGACAACACTTGAAAGAGAAAGGAAGATTTTCTTCTTTTCCTAAGTTTTCTACATAACCTATTGACGTGGAGGAACTTGTCCAGAAAGAATTCCCTCACCAGTGCTAATTTCCAAGAATGTTCACCCAAAGCCTAAAACATAACTTATGTATGCTACCTGCCTCAATCTTTCTTAGGCAGTGGCAATTGGAGCCTTGCCCTCTGCAAACTTTCTTACATTTCCAGCTTTACAGAAGAAAGCTCTGTATTCTCCTTACTTCCCTAACTTTATGGAAAGATGAAGGATAATCCCAAGAAAGGCAGTCCCTGTTGTTATTGAATCAGGCCAATTCAAGCATCTCTTATCCACCTGAGTGGAGTGAGAAGACAGGTAGGGGGAATGGGATTAGGGAAAGAACCGCACACCTCTTCCATGTCACAACCACCAAAAAGTATAAAATTAATCCCAAACCCTGCTTGGTGAAGATAAAAAATCTTCAAATTTTTGGCCCACCAACCAGCCATGTACCAATCTTCATTGTCATTGCTGAGAAATACATAGTCTGGGTGATACAGCACAATCAAGCATGGCATCAAAGTCCATCTGGCTGCTCAGTTGGGTTGAAATATTAACCCTACTTCTAGATCAGCAGTTTTCAACTCCAATTACCCATTGCAGTCATTTGAAGAGCTTTGTAAAAAGCATCATTGTCAAGGTCTCACGTCAGACTAGTGAAATAGAAATTTCTCAGGGGTGGAGAGAAAGGAGAAAAGTTAGGGCTCTGATTCAGTAATTTGAAAAATATTCTTAAGCGATTACACTATGTTCCCAGGATTAAGAAGCACAGACCTAGGTTGACTTCTCCATGCCTCGTCTTCTTTATCTATCAGCTCATGGTAAGCCTTCAAGGCAGGTGAGATGGAAAGGATTGCACCATTGAAGAGCCCTGTTACCTTACCAGCTGCAGAGAGAAATGACAGGAAATGTTTTGAACTCTGTTCTTCTCACTAAGGTTTTTAACCACAATTAATTGAGTATTCTTTATCTATATCATTATCTTCATGGGTATTAAGATGTTGTGGTGCCTCTCCCATAAAACTTGTTGTACACCACTAAAAATCATGAGGGTAGTTAAAGTATAATCAGTCTTTGAGTAAAGCTCTGGCAGAGTCCTCTGAGTCCATCTTGATTGTTACTTTATTTTCCTTATTTTCTACATACTCTGACCTTAAAGAATATATAAGGCAAGAGTGATCTTTGGAATGAGATTGCAAGAATAAGGGATAACTTGTGAAGAAATGGAAAGTCATTACTCTATGATTACAGCAATTGAAAGCTATAGCCATCTTATACATGTGGAGAAAGTCTGGAGTTCCTAATATGTGTTATATTAACTAGTCTATTTAATTTTTTATTTCTTTAAAGTTAGAGGATGGTAAGCTCTTCATGTCATTCTGGTATGTAAGTTAATGAATCAATTCTGGAGGAATCTTCTGGTTGAAAGTCTCACTCTTACCTGATTTTCATAAATCTTTATTACTGTTTTCAGTGTTTCTAACTTTAAACATTCTGTAAAGCTCAGTATATTGGGGTATCTAGTTTTTAATCAAAATTTGTAATCTTTAGGAAAACCGTCTCATAATCTCATGTTTATTGATAACCATTACAATTTCATCTCTACTTCAGAATTGTCAGATTTTAAAGGTTGAGCTTTCCCTTCCCCCTCCTTCCCATTGTTGGACTGGTCTTGGCCAAGTGGGTGTTTTGTGCTATGAAGCATAAGTTGCTGAACATTTTAGACATTCGTTTGTGTCTCTCTGTGAGCTCATGGAGGCATTTCTATCAAAAAAAAAAAAAGAGAGAGAGAGAGAGAGAGAGAGAGAGAAATTCTCTTAAGTCCTTCAAGGCTGGTAATGTCTTAGATCTGGTACTTTTAAGGAACTGTATTTGGTACAATTTTTTAAATTTCCAAAGAAAAAGACTTAATTTTATCCTTTATACATTTTCCAAAATCAAAAAAATGTAGCCTCAATCACTAGTTACTTAATAAGAGAGATTTATTATTTTTTTCTTTTGTCTTTTTCCCCCAGCGTTACTGAGATGTCATTGACACATAACATTGTGTAAGTTTAGGGTGTACAAATGATTACCACAATAGTATTAGCTACCATCTCCCTCCTGACATATAGTTACTATTTCTTTTTTGTGGTGAGAACATCTAAGATCAACTCTCTTAGCAACATGCAAGTATATGATAGAGTATTATGAACTATAATCACCGTGCTATACATTAGATCTTCCAAATTGTTAATCTTATAACTGAGAGTTTATACCCTTTGAACAATATTTCCCCATTTCTCTCACCCCTCAACCCCTGGTAACCATCATTCTGTTTTCTGTTTCTCTGACTTTGTCCCTTTTAGATTCCACATACAAATGATATCATACGGTATTTGTCTTTCTCTCTCTGACTTATTTCATTTGTCACACATAATGCTTTCAAGGTCCATCCAAGTTGTCACAAATGGCAGAATTTCCTTCTTCTTTATGGCTAACAATATTCATATATTGAATATTTGTATTCAATATATGAATATTTGTATATATATATATCTCACCTTCTTTATCCATTCATCTATTGAGGGACACTTAGGTTGTTTCTGTATCTTGGTTATTGTCAATAATGCTTCAATAAGCATGAGAGTGCAGATTTGCTTTTTGGTATCCTGTTTTCATTTTCCTTAGAGAAATACCCAAAAGGGTGACTGCTAGATTATACGGTAGTTCTATTTTTAATTTTTCGAGCAACCTCCATACTGTTTTCCATAGTGGCTGTACCCATTTGCATTCCCAAAAAGTGTACTAGGATTCTTTTCTCTCCACATCCTCACCAACACTTGTTATCTCTTGTCTTTTTGATGATAGCCATTGTAACAGGTGTGCGGTGATATGTGATTGTGGTTTTGATTTGTGTTTTTCTGATGTTTAGTGATGTTGAGCTCTTTTTCATGTATGTATTAGCCATTTGGATGTCTTCTTTGTAAAAATGTATGTTCAGTTCCTGTGCCCATATTTTAATTGAATTGTTGGTTTTTTTTGCTGTTGAGTAGCATGAGTTCTTTATGTATTTTGGATATTAACTCCTTATCAGATATATGACTTGCAAATATTTTCTCTCATTTTGTAGGTTTCCTTTTCATTTTGTTGATTCTTTCTTTTGCTGTGAGAAAGCTTTTTAATTTGGTGTATTTCCACCTGTTTATTTTTGCTTTTGTTGCTTGAGTTTTTGCTGTCAAATGCAGAATATTGATGCTGAGACCAATGTCAAGGAGCTTCTTCCTTATGTTTTCTTCTAGGAATTTTACGGTGTCAGTTCTTAAAGCCTTCAATCCATTTCAAGTTCATTTTTTGTGAGTGGTGTAAGATAGGGGTGTGATTTAATTCTTTTGCATGTGTTTATCCAGTTTTTCCAACATCATTTATTGATGAGACTACCCTTTCCCCACTGAATATTCTTAGCTCCCTTGTCAAACATTAGTTGACCGTATATGCAGGGATTTATGTCTGGGCTCTCTATTCTGTTTCACTGGTCTATGTGTCTATTTTTATGCCAGCAGCACACTGTTTTGATCACTATACTTTGTAGAATAGTTTGAAATCAAAATGTGTATGCCTCTGGCTATGTTCTTTTTTCTCAGGTTTGTTTTGGCTATTTGGAGTCTTTTGTTTCACTTAATAGATTTTAGGATTGGTTTTTCTTTTTCTGTGAAAAATGTCCTTGGAATTTTGATAGGGATTTCATTAAACTGATAGATGACTTTGTGTAATATGGACATTTTAACAATATTAGTTCTTCTGACCCATGAACATGGGCTATCTTCCCATTTATTTGTGTCTTCTTCAATTTCTATCATCAAAATCTTATAGTTTTTAGCATACAGAACTTTCAACTCCTTGGTTAGATTCATTCCTAAGTATTTAATTTATTTATTTATTGCTATTATGAATGGAATTGTTTCTTTTTATTTTTCAGATGCTTTGTCATTAGTGTATAGAAACATAACTGTGTTCTGTATGTTGATTTTGTATCCTACAACTTTACTGGGTTTTGGAATAGTTATAACAGTTTTTTGGAAAACTTTGCAAAGGACTGGTGTTTACTCTTCTTTGAATGTTTGGTAGAATTCACCAGTGAAATCATCTGGCCCTGGCTTTTTTTGTTTTGAGAAGTTTTTTTTTTTTATTATGATTAAGGGTACAAAGAAAACTTAAGAATCTGCAAAAAGAATACCAATATTGCAAATTGAGGACCTATCAAATATAAAATTAAAAAAGAATATAGTAAGATTAATTTTTACTTTTATTTAAAAAACATTTTTTTGAGTTTATGATAGTTTACACCTTTGTGAAATTTCAGTTGTACATTATTGTTAAGTCAGACGTGTTGTAGGTGCACCACTTCACCCTTTGTGCCCACGCCCCCACCCCTCCTTTCCCCTGGTAGCCACTAATCTGTTCTCTTTGTCTACACGTTTAAATTCCTCATATGAGTGGAGTCATACAGAGATTGTCTTTCTCTACCTGGCTTATTTCACTTAACATAATTCTCTCAAGGTCCATCCATGTTGTTGTGAATGGGATAATTTTATTCTTTTTAGTGGCTGAGTAGTATTCCATTATATATATGCCATATCTTTTTTATCCAATCATGAGTTGATGGGCACTTAGGTTGCTTCCACATCTTGACTATTGTAAATAATGCTGCAATGAACATAGGGGTGCATGGGACTTTTGGAATTGCTGACTTCAAGTTCTTTGGATAGATATCCAGCAGTGGGATGGCTGGGTCATATGATATCTCTATTTTTAATTTTCTGAGAAATCTCCATACTGTTTTCCATAGTGGCTGCACCACTTTGCCTTCCCACCAGCAGTATATGAGTGTTCCTTTTTCTCCACAACCTCTCCAGAATTTGTTACTTATTTTATGGCTTATTTTTGCCATTCTCATGGGTGTAAGGTGATATCTTAGTGTAGGCTTGATTTGCATTTCCCTGATGATCAGTGATGATGAGCATATTTTGATGTGCCTATTGGCCATCCGTATATTTTCTTTGGAGAAATGTCTGTTCATGTCTCCTGCCCATTTTTTGATTGGGTTGTTTGATTTTTTGTTGTTGAGTTGTGTGAGTTCTTTATATATTATGGATATTAAGCCTTTGTCGGATATATGACTTGCAAATATTTTTTCCCAATTAGTGGGTTGTTTTTTTGTTTCAATCCTGTTTTCCCTTGCCTTGAAGAAGCTCTTCAGTATGATGAAGTCCCATTTGTTTGTTCTTTCTATTGTTTCCCTTGTCTGAGAAGACATGGTGTCCAAAAAGATCCTTTTAATACTGATGTCAAAGAGTGTACTGCTTATATTTTCTTCTAGAAGCCTTATGGTTTCAGGTGTAATCTTTAGGTCTTTGATCCATTTTGAGTTTATTTTTGTGAATGGTGAAAAAGAATGGTCAATTTTCATTCTTTTACTTGTGGCTCTCCAGTTTTCCCAAAACCATTTGTCGAAGAGACTTTCTTTTCTCCATTGTATGCCCTTAGCTCCTTTGTCAAAGATTAGCTGTCCATAGATGTGTGGTTTTATTTCTGAGCTTTCAATTCTGTTCCATTGATCTGTACACCTGTTTTTGTACCAGTACCATGCTGTTTTGATTACTGTAGCTTTGTAGTATGTTTTGAAGTCAGGGATTGTGATGCCTCCAGCTTTGTTCTTTTTTCTCAGTATTGCTTTGGCTATTTGGGGTGTTTTGTTGCCCCATATGAATTTCAGGATTCTTTGTTCTATTTCTGTAAAGAATGTCATTGGGATTCTGATTGGGATTGTGTTGAATCTGTAGATTACTTTAGGTAATATGGACATTTTAACTATGTTTATTCTTCCAATCCATGTGCATGGAATGTCTTTCCATCTCTTTATAACGTCATCAATATCTTTCAGGAAAGTCTGGTAGTTTTCGTTGTATAGGTCTTTCACTTCCTTAGTTAAATTCACCCCAAGGTATTTTATTCTTTTTGATACAATTGTGAATGGTATTGTGTTCTTGAGTTCTTTTTCTGTTAGTTACTTATTAGAGTATAGAAATGCTACTGATTTATGTATGTTGATTTTATACCCTGAAACTTTGCTGTAGTTGTTGATTATTTCTAAAAGTTTTCCAATGGATTCTTTGGGGTTTTCTATATATAAGATCATGTCGTCTGTAAACAGCAAGAGTTTCACTTCTTCCCTCCCTATTTGGAGTCCTTTTATTCCTTTCTCTTGCCTAATTGCTCTGGCCCAAACCTCCAGTACTATGTTGAATAAGAGTGGTGATAGAGGGCATCCTTGTCGCGTTCCTGTTCTCAGGGGGATGGTGCTCAATTTTTGCTGATTGAGTATGATGTTGGCTGTGGGTTTGTCATATGGCCTTTATTATGTTGAGGTAATTTCATTCTACCCCCACTTTGTTCAGAGTTTTTATCATAAATGGCTGTTGGATCTTGTCAAATACTTTCTCTGCATTTATTGAGATGATCATCTGGTTTTTATTCCTCAATTTGTTGATGTGGTGTATCACATTGATTGATTTGTGGATGTTGAACCATCCCTGTGTCCCTGGTATGAATCCAACTTGATCATGATGCATAATCCTTTTGATGTATTACTGAATTCGGGTTGCCAAAATTTTGCTGAGAATTTTTGTATCTATGTTCATCAGCTATATTGGCCTGTAGTTCTCCTTTTTTGTGCTGTCCTTGTCAGGTTTTGGTATCAGAGTGATGTTGGCCTCGTAGAATGTGTTAGGAAGTGTTCCATCTTCCCTAATTTTTGGGATAGCTTGAAAAGTATAGGTATTAAATTCTCTCTGTACATTTGGTAGAATTCCCCAGGAAAGCCATATTGTCCTGGGGTTTTATTCTTTGGGATGCATTTGATTACTGTTTCAATCTCTTTCCTTGTGATTGGTCATTCAGATTGTTTGCTTCTTCTTGATTTAGCTGTGGGAGATTTTAAGAGTCTAAGAATTCATCCATTTCCTCTAGGTTATCCATTTTGTTGGCATATAGTTTTTTGTAGTAGTGTCTTATAATCCGTTGTATTTCTGTGGAGTCTGTTGTTATTTCTCCTCTTTCATTTGTGATTTTGTTTATTTGAGCTCTCTCTCTTTTCCTCTTTGTAGGTCTGGCTAGGGATTTGTCAATTTTATTTATCTTCTCAAAGAACCAGCTCTTTGTTTCATTGATCCTTTGTACTGCATTTTTTGTTTCAATAGGATTTATTTCTGCTCTGATTTTTATTTCTCTCCTTCTGCTGACTTTGGGCTTTGTTTGTTCTTCTTTCTCCAATTCAGTTAGGCATAATTTGAGATTGCTTATTTGGGATTTTTCTTGTTTGTTAAGGTGTGCCTGTATTGTAATGAATTTCCCTTTTAATACAGCTTTTGCTGTATCCCATATGGTTGGTATGGCATGTTATCATTTTCAATTGTCTCCAGATATTTTTGATTTCTTCTTTAATTTCCTCAATGATCCATCGCTTGTTCAATAGCATATTGTTTAGTCTCCACATCTTTCTTAGCTTTTTTCTTGTAATTAATTTCTAGCTTTATAGCATTATGATTGGAGAAGATGCTTGTTATTATTTCAACTTTTTAAAAATTTATAGAGGCTTCCCTTGTTTGCCAACATATGGTGTATCCTTGAGAATGTTCTCTGCGCACTTGAGAAGAATGTGTATTCTGCTGTTTTGGGATGGAGTGCTCTATATATGTCTATTAAGTCCAACTGTTTTAGCTTTTCATTTAATTCCACTCTTTCCTTGTTTATTTTCAGTCTGGATGATCTCTCCAATGATGTGACTGGAGTGTTGAAGTCCCCTACTATTACTGTGTTATTTTAAAATCCACTTTGTCTGATAGACGTATTGTTGCAACAGCTTTCTTTTGTTTGCCATTAGCTTGGAGTATCATCTTCCACTCCTTCACTCTGAGCCTGTATTTGTCATTGGAACTGAGGTATGTTTCCTGGAGGCAACAAATTCTTGGATCTTGTTTTTTGATCCATCTTGCCACTCTGTGTCTTTTTATTGGAGAGCTCAATCCATTTATATTGAGGGTGATTATTGATGCATGAGGGCTTAATGCTGTTATTCTGTTACTTGCTTTCTGATTTTCCTGCATTTCCTTTGTTTCTCGTCCTGTGTGTTTTGGTCTACCCATTGACTTCTGCAGTTTTTTATGCTGTGTTTCTTAGCTTTTTTCTTATTTATTTTTTGTGTCTCTGTTCTGCCTTTTAGTTTAGTGGCTACCCTGAACTTTGTATACAGAATCTCGTGCATAACATAGTCCATTTTCTGATGTCCTCTTATTTCCTTAGTCTAAACCGACTTAGTCCCTTTCCTCCTCCCCTCCTAGGTTATTAGTTTTATATCTTATTCCAACTTGTGTTGTGAGTTTGTGGTTAAAGTGACAAGATTGTCCTTGTTTTTGGTGTTTTCCTTCCCTTTATCCTAATGCTATAGTCGAATATTTGCTATCCTATTCTGATTCTATCTGTCTCCTTACTCTGTGTTTTGTGGCCCCTTTCTCGTTTTTTTTTTTGTTTGTTTTTGTTTTTCCAGGTATAAGGGCCTTCTTGAGGATTTCTTGTGGGGAGGGGGTGTCTCGTGGCTATGAAGTCCCTTAGCTTTTGTTTGTGTGGGAAATTTAATTTCCTCTTCATATCTGAAGGATATTTTTGCTGGATAGAGTATTCTTGACTGAAGATTTTTATCTTTTAAAGTTTTGAATATGTCATTCCATTGTCTCCTAGCTTGTAAGGTTTCTGCAGAGAAATCGGCTGAAAGTCTGACAGGGGTTCCTTTTAGGTTATTTTCTTCTGCCTTGCTGCCCTGAGTATTCTTTCTTTGTCATTCATTCTTGCCAGTTTTACTACTATACGCCTTGCAGTAGGTCCTTTTACATTGACAAATCTAGGAGATCTGAAAGCTTCCTCCACACACATTTCTCTCTCAATCCATAGATTTGGGAAGTTCTCTGCTATCATTTCTTTGAGCAGCTTTCTGCTCCATTCTCTTTCTCCTCTCCTTCTTGGATACCTAGAATTCTTATGTTGCATTTCCTCATTGAGTCAGCTATTTCTTGGAGATTTTCTTCATTTCTTTTTATTTTTAGTTCTCTCTTCTCCTCTGTCTGGAGCCATTCAACCTGTCTATCTTCGATTATGCTGATTTGCTCCACTATGGTGTCCACACGAGCATTGAGGGTATCCATATTTTGTTTTATCTTATCCATTGTATTTTTCATCTCTAGTATGTCTGATTGATTCTTCTTTATAGTTTCAATTTCTTCTGTGAAGTAGCTCCAGAACGCATTGAATTGTTTCTCTATATTTTCTTTTACCTCATTGAGTTTTTTGACAATAGCTATTCTGAATTCACTGTCATTTAGTTTACTTATTTCTAAGTCTTCAGAACATAATTCTGTGATTTTATTGTTTTCCCTCTGGTCTGGAGTTTTGATAAATTGCTGGATGCTGGAAGTACGGTTTTTCTGCATTGTGATATTATTTGGTTGCAGTTACAGGCTATTGCCACTAGATGGGGGTCAGGAGCTGTGTATTCTGAGCCTTCTGCCTTCTGCCAAGATGGCACAGCAGCACAGAGCAGATTGTGGGGGGTCAGGGGTGGCGCTTTATCTTCCCCACAGACCCCAGTTTCCCAATCAGCTCCCTCTTTCTGGTCTCCTGGGGTCTTGGCTTGATAAGATCACCCCACAAGAAAGCTTTTGCCTGGTTAGAGGCCTTCCCTCTAGGCTGCAAGGGCCCTAGGGAATCTTGGGTGATCCCATGGATGCATGACCCCTACCCCACTCCTTCCCTCACGGACCCTCCTGCGGCAGTGATCCCAGTCTTTACAGGAGGGAGTGGAAGTTCTCTCTTACCCTGTTCCAGCTGCTCCAAGGGGGGATCCAGCCTCTCCACCCTCCGTCGGTTGGCTGCTGTGGGTCTCCAAGGATTCCTGTGTTAATAGGATATTTTTTATTGGAATATGGTTGCTCCTTTTTGTTGTATGTTGGAGAGGAGAGAATCCTGGGCAAACTCACTTTGCCATGATGCTGATGTCACTCCACCGGCAATAATTTTGAACAATTATTCTTCTTGAGGGATTTAAGACCCTTCTCAATTAGAGGTATATTCTTGTTAAGATTAAATATGTCAAATTCCTTATCAAATTATGGTCCTGAGAACTTGGTAGGTTCTAATGTAATCAGTGAATAGCAGAATAAGACTCCATTACTGTTCTATATTGAAAAATCAAATCAGTCCAAGTCCCTTCTTACTACCCAAGAAAAACAACTTTTAGCGATGAGGGAATTTTTCCATAGAACTTGGAGCAGGATTTAGTTATCCCATTTGATTACTAAGGATGGTTTTTCTTTGATATTGGAAAAAAACCCACATTCTTCCCTCTCTATTCCTTATGCTTGATGGTTAGAAATGGTGAAGAAGAAAAAATTCTCCTCAAAGAGAAGAAGAATCTTTTTATGTATTCATTTAATACTTATTCTATACAGGGGCCTGTGCTAGGCGTAGAGGGATGTCTGCTCCCTTTTGAGAATACATAAGTGGTGTAATGGTGTAAACACAAAAAGTAACAATACTCCAACAGTATACCTAAGTTTACATTTTTAAGAATACACTATCTTCCATTGTCATGTAGAGGAAGGAAGAAGTGATGACGTGGGTTTTAAATTTTACAGGATTGTATTTTCTTATTTCCCTGTGCTACTTCAGACATCTCTTTCCCTGTTTTTAGTTCATTCATTGCAAAGGAAAATACAAATCTCCAACGTAAACAGCACAGGGTATGTATTCCCATGTGAGTTTTCAACAGTATCTTCACAGGAACAGTGATTGGACATTATGCACAATAAAACTTATATTTGACATTAACTTTAATGATTAAAAAGAGAACATATAGGATTCATTTCCCTCCAAGTGATTGAACTCAAGAAAGTGGTTACATGGATGAAAAGGGACTCAGATGGTTCTCAGTTTCTGAAAGTGGAGTGAGTGGAGGTGGAGACAGAGATGGACAGTGGTATAATATGAGGACCACGGGTGGAGTCAAGAACCACAGTGGGATAGAATGAAATAAGTCCTTAGAATCAGAGAGTAGAAGATGAAAGGGAAGAGATAAGAAACTGAAAGTATAGCAAGAGTATCTAGTAAGAAAAGGCTGAGTGCTCACCCAGAGAGTTGCTATAGGATTGTTAATTATGGAATGGAAGCAATTTAGGGAGGGACTGACTGGTCTTGAAATGAAATAATCCAATCTTAGGAAATTTTCACTGGATACTGATTCTACCATGTCTCTTTCACTTTTCTTTACCTATCTTTATCTCTCTTTTTCTCTGTTCATGTCTCATCATGTATCTTTGTCAACTATCATCTCCATGCATAATCTGTTTATTTACTAATTTTGTATTGCTGCCATAATAAACTACCCTACACTTAGAAACTTAACACAAATTTATTATCTTATAGTTCTGTAGAGTAAATCTAACAGGGATCTCACTGGATAAAAATCAAGGGATTGGCAAGGATGCTTTCATTTCTGGAGGCCGTAGGGGAGAATTTGTTTCTTTTCCTTTCCAGCTTCTATCGACCACTCTGTAACTTGTGGCTCCCTTCCTCTTTCTTCAAAGCCACCAATGGTGGATTGAGTCATTCTCACATCATGTCATTCTGACTTTCTATTCTACCTCTCCTTTCCACCTTTAAAGACTGCCGTGATTATATTAAGTTGTCTGTGATAATCCAGGATAATCTCCCTATTTTAAGGCAAGCTGATTAGCAACCTTAATTCCATCTGCTCTCTTAATTTCCTTTTTCCATGTAAGGAAACACATTCACAGGTTCCAGGAGTTAAAACTTGGATATCTTTGAGGAGTGATAATCCTGCCTACCATATCTATCATCTATCTATCTATCTATCTATCCATTATCTATCAATCAATCTATCTATCTATTATCTATCTACCTATCTATCTATCTATCTCTAACTATCATTTCTTTAAAATATGATTCTGCACTCTCCTGGCTTATTCAAAAACTTGAGCCAAATTCACTGACTCACCCCTACTCTGGATTCACAATAGTCTTGTATCTTTTAGTGCTCCCCTTAAGTTTGAGATTGTTCAGATTAACCAAACCAAACCAAACCAAAAAGCTTTCAATCTTCCTGTTACAAATTAACATCATCAAATGCCATTGCTGTTTTCTAAATACCTTACTTCCACCTGTCTTAAAATTTTTTTTTCTGTAAAGGGCAAGTAAGATTTTTATGTTTATCAATCTCTCACCATGTTATTCAATTTACATGCACCATTCAATATGTTATTAAAATGTCACACAAAGGCAAACTTACTGAATATGAGAAAGATTGCTGTAATAAATCAACCCCATAAATGGTTACTAAGCAAAGATATCTGGATCATAAAATCAGTAGCCTTTTGAATTTAGTCAATAGTAAATAAATGAAATATAATTATTGCTGTGAGCTTGACTATGTGCTGACATATTTTTTTCTTCAGTTTTTTAAATGGTTAAAGTTACTTCTCTGGATTCTTTTAGAAGAGTATAGAAATATGAGGGAAGTGTCAGTGGCCAATACCTTCTGGATATATTGAGTTGCCTGCATCCTCAGCAATACTAATAATTAAAGTACAGGAGGGTTTATGGGGAGATCAAATGAGGAATTGCTTCATAGTCAAACAGGCTTCTTCCAGACTTAAAGTTCCTTAATGTCCTGAAAGAAAATGTTTGGGCCTTTTAAAGCACCCCATAACCTAAGCCATGAGCACTTGTACCGAAATAATCAGTGAGGTGGTATTTATAACCCAAGACTCTCAATTCATCTGGGAAATACTGGTCAGGCTGAGATACTAACACCATGCACTAAAGTAAACCTGTGGCTCACTGATGTGGAAACAATGGGACCCATGCCATGGTATCCACGATGCCAGTCCCAGGAAGCATTGCATATGTTTTGGTGTTAGTATAAATAGATAAAAAGTTATTCAGTAATTAGTAAATCCTTCAGGTCTCTATATCCTTAAAATAATGTATCACTATGAAGAATGTTGTGATATAACATGAATTACAATTTTTGTATGACAAAATAAACAAACAATACTGCTTTTGAGGTAGAACTTTATTTCTCCCTGTGAAAGACCTGTTCATCCAGGTAAACAACCCTTTAACTATGAATTGTTTTGATAGGAATTGCAAGGAAATTTTTTTAGACATTTAGGTCCTTGCTTTATATCTGCCACTTTATAATGAGACTTCCTCTCCTTAGAATCTAGGTATCTCTTATGTTGCATGAAACCTCTGGAGGATTAACCATAAAGCAGACAGATGAAGCTTTAATTGTGTATTGGGTTCAAATATTGCATTGGGAAAGAAATATTGAATTTCAGCACACAATTTTAGAAGAATTGATGGGAATTTGTGGGTGTGTAACTTGGCTTCTTAATACTTAGCACTTTCAATAAGTGACAGGACTGCATTCAGTTGACTCCATAAAATATCAGAGCTCTAAAGCTATCTCTCCATGAAAATTTGGGTGTAGAGAAGACACACATGGTTCACATCACTGCTATTGCACCCACTGAGAGTAACTGTGAGAATAGTGGCTTTAATGAGAAAAGGTCAGTGGAATTCTTGGGATGAAAATAGAGTGCATTAAGTAGAAACACGGAGATAGGAGGCTTCTGAACCCATCTCCTTCCATGGACATACCAAATGTACAGCTACTTACAGAGCAATTCCCTCTGAAAGAAATCCAGAAACTGGCTGAGTGAATCTTACACATTGGTCACAAAAGAAACAACCCCCATCAGAATGGGTAGGAGAGGCTGAGACACAATCTCACCATAAACCCTACTGTTGGTGCAGTGAGCCGCAATCACGAGGGAACTCACAACTTCCAGCCTCTCCCTGAGGAGTCAAGGATTTGAACCCCACATCTGGCACCCCAGTTTTTAAGACTTCCACTTGAGACACAGGCCTCCAAAATGTCTAGTTCTGAAAGCCAAAGGGGCTTATGGCCACAAGACCCACAGAGCTATAGCAAACTGAGAAAAAATTCTTAACAGTTTCATGTGGGTTCACAGTGGTTCTCCCCCAGGGCCGAGCACAGAGGCAGTAGATTGAAATATGCAGTCTTTCTGTGAAGAGGCCTTGTTGCTTATCTTAAAAGCTGTGGTCTGGGGGGCAAGCTTCTAACTTAATGCACCTGTAGGGGCTGTCTACAACAATCTCCAGAGACTCAAGAGGCCAGCAGGTGCCATATTTGTGCTTTTTCCTCAGCCCCATCCCAGGTCACTGGTGTGTCCATGCGAGGAACTTGTGCACACGTTTGGTGCTCCACCTTTTGTGATTGTCACAAAAAGGACCATCCCTTGATAGCCTGGCTCTGGTGACCAGCAGGGCTTGTGTTCACAGGTTCAATGGGACAGTGGAAAACAAACAAACAGTTCTTCACTGGCTATTTTCTCAGGGCTTGGTGCAGAAAGACCAGACAGGGACACCTTCTTGTCAGTCCTCCCCTTAAAGAGGTACATTTGCATGTTTTAAAAGCTGGTGCCTGAGCATCCAGCTTTCATTTACCTGCATCTAGGTGCTGACTGAGAACCTCCCATCTGGGACACTGACAGGTTGGGGCACACCATCAACTAATGGGAGACCCTGAGAAGAAAGAGGGCTGCTTAAGTAATCACAAAGGTTTGAGAGACAACCAAGAGCTATTGGAATAGGGTTGAGTGATAAATTTTATCTTTTACATGAAACCACCCCTTCAAGACTGGCAGATGTGGCTGTTTCATCTGTTGCACAGAAACTGACACAGAGAGTCCAGGAAAATGAAGAAACAAAGGAATATGTTCTAAGTGAAAGAACAAGATAAAACCTCAGAAAAAGACCTTAATGAATTGGACGTAAGTGATTTACCTGATAAAGACTTCAAAATAATGGTCATACAGATGCTCACTGAGGTCAGGAGAACAATGCATGAACAAAGTGAAAATTTAACAAAGAGATAGAAAACATAAGAGTGTACCAAACAGAAATCACAAAGCTGAAGAATACGAAAACTGAACTGAAAAATTCAATAGAGGGATTCAACAGCAGTAGATGAAATGGAAGAAAGGGTCAGTGAACTTGAACATCGGGGAATGGAATTCATCTAGTTAGTGGAGCAAAAAGAAAGAAGAATGACAAAGAGTGAAGATAGCTGAAGTTACTTATAGGACATAATCATGTGGGCCAATATTTGCATTAAAGGCATCCCAGAAGGAGAAGAATGGGAGAAAGGGGCAGAAAACTTATTTGAAGAAATAATGGCCAAAAACTTCTTGAATGTGGAGAAGGAAACAGCCATCCAGATCCAGGGAACCAGAGAGTTCTAGGGAATATTAATCTAAAGAGACCCACACCAAGATACATCATAATCAAACTGTCAAAAGTCAAAGAATCTTAAAGCAGTAAGAGAAAACAACTTGTACTTTACAAAGGGACCCACATAAGACTATCAGCATATTTTTCAGCAAAAACTGTACAGGCCAGAAGAGAATGGCTTAATATAGTCAAAGTGCTGAAAGAAAAAAAAAAGCCAAACAAGAATACTCTACTTGGCTAAGTTGTCCTTCAGAATTGAAGGAGAGAGAGTTTTCTGGACAAGCAAAAGCTGGAAGAGTTTATCACCAGTAGATGGTCCTTAGAAAAGATGTTAAAGGGACTTCTTTAAGCTGAAAAGAAATGACCTTAACTGCTAACAAGAAAATATATGATACTCTAATTGTCACAGGTAAAGGTAAATAAATAGCTAAATTCGGAATAATATAATGTTGTAATGGTGGTGAGTTAATCAGTTATGAATCTAGCATGAAGTTTAAAACACAAAGGTAGTAAAAAGAACTATAAGTACAATAATTTGTTAATGGATACACAAGATGTAAATTATGACATCAAAAACATAAAATCTGGGGAAGAAGAGAAAATGTAAAATTTCAGAATGCATTCAAACTTAAGTTGTTATTGGCTTAAAATAGACTGCTATAATTCTAAGATGTTTTATGTAAGCCTCATGGCAAGCATAAAACAAAACCTATATTAGATACACAAATGACAAAGAGAAAAGATTCTAAGCACACCACTAAAGGAAATGATCCAACCACACAGGAAGATAGCAAGGGAAGAAAAAGAACTAAGGAATTGCAAAAGAACCAGAAAATGATGAAGAAAAGGGTGATAATAAATCCATATCTATCAATAATTACTTTAAATGTAAATGCACTAAATTTCCCAATCAAAGGACATAAAGTAGCTGGATGGATCAAAAAACAAGACCCAACTATATGCTATGTATAAAAGACTCACTTCAGTTTTTTTTTAATTGAGGTGTAAGTGACATATAAAATTATATTAAACACAATAATTCGATATTTGTATTTATTGTAAAATGATCACCACACTAACTCTAGTTAACATTTGTCACCATACATAGTTACAAAAATTTATTTTTCTTGTGATGAGCACTTTTAAGATTTACTCTTTTAGCAACTTTCAAATACGCAATACAGTATTATTAACTATGGTCATCATGCTGTACATTACATCCCCATGACATTTAATTTATAACTGGAAGTATGTCCCTTTGACTCTCTTCACACATTTGACCCAGCCGTTACTACTAGCCTCTGGCAGCCACCAATCTGATCTCTGTATCTATGAGCTGTTTCTTTTTTAGATTCCACCTATAAGTGAGATCATATGGTATTTTTCTTTGTCTGACTTATTTCACTTAGCATAATGCCCTCAAGATCTATCCATGTTTCCATGTTGTTGCATGCCAAGACTATTCTTTCATGTGGCCAAATAATGTTCCATCGTGTGTTTGTATATATCACATTTTCTTTATCTGTTCATCCATCAATGAACACTTATGTTGTTTCCATATCTTGGCTATTGCAAATAATGCTACAATGAACATGGGGTGCATTTATCTTTTAGAGTTAGTGTTTTTGTTTTCTTCAGATAAATACCCAGAGGTGGAATTGCTGGATCATATGGTAGTTCTATTTTTAATCTTTTGAGGACCTTCATACTATTTTCCATAGAGGCTGCACCAATTTACGTTTCCACCAAAAGTACACAGGCATTACCTTTTCTTCACATCCTTGCCGCCACTTGTTATTTCTTGTCTTTTCTTTTTTTGGAGGAAGATCAGCCCTGAGCTAACATCTGCCACCAATCCTATTTTTGCTGAGGAAGACTGGCCCTGAGCTAACATCCATGCCCATCTTCCTCTACTTTATATGTGGGATGCCTGCCACAGCCTGTCTTGACAAGCAGTGTGAAGGTCCACACCTGGGATCCAAGATCCGAACCAATAAACCCCGGGCTGCCGAAGCAGAAGTTGCGAACTTAACCTCTGCACCACTGGGCTGGCCCTTATTTCTTGTCTTTTTGATCACAGACATTCTAAAAGGTGTGAGGTGATATTTCATTGTGATTTTGCATTGCATTTCCATGATTATTAGTGATGTTGAGCATCTTTTTATGTACTTGTTGGCCATTTGCATGTCTTCTTTGGAAAAATGTCTGTTCAGATCCTCTGCCCATTTAATTGAATTGTTTGCATGTGTGTTTGTTGTTCGCTATTGATTTGTGTAACTTCTTTATGTATTTTGGATCTTAACTTCTTATCTGATATATAATATCTGATTTGGTAGGTTGCCTTTTCATTTGGTTGATGGTTTCTTTTGCTGTGAAAAAGCATTTTAGTTTGATGTAGTCTCACTTATTTTGCTTTTATTGCCTGTGCATTTTCTGTCAAATCCAAAAAGTCATTGCCAAGATTGATGTCAAGGAGCTTACTGCCTATGTTTTCTTCTAGGAGTTTTATGGTTTCCAATCTTATGTTCAAGTCTTTAATCCATTTAACCCATTTTAATCCATACTTAATTTTTCTGTATGGTGTAAGGTAGTGGTCAGGTTCATTCTTTTGCATGTGGCTGTACAGTTTGCCCAATACCATTTATTGAAGAGACTGTCTTTCTTCCATTGTATAATCTTGGCTCCTTTGTCATAAATTAATTTACCATATATATGTGGGTTTATTTTGAGCTCTCTATTCTGTTCCATTGATCTATGTGTGTAATTATATGCCACTATCATACTATTTTGATTACCATAGCTTTGTAATATAGCAAAATCAGGAAGTGTGATGCCTCCAGCTTCATTCTTGTTTCTAAAGATTTCTTTGGATGTTTGGGGTCTTTTGGGTTCTATACAAATATTAGGATTGTTTTTTCTATTTCTTTGAAAAATGCCAAGGAAATTTTTATAGGAATTGCATTGAATCTAGATTTCTTTGGAAAGTATGGACATTTTGATGATATTAATTCTTCCAATCCATGAACATGGAACATCTTTCCATTTATTTGCATCTTTTTAAATTTCTTTCATCAATGTCTTATAGCTTTCAGTGTACAGGTCTTTCACTTCCTTGGTTAAATTTATTCCTACGTATTCTTTCTTTGATACTCTCCCATTGAACTCTTGCACACAAGCCATGCTGGCTACCAGAACCATCAAGGAGCATATCCTGGAAGCAGCCACAAAACCTGGGGCACTCAACATAAAAACCAGGGCACCAGACTGTTGTAAAAACACCACGTCAGGAGATACCTGTGTCTTGGAGTGGCAGAGGAAAAGTGCAAAGGTAGGGCCTAGGCTCTAACGTCTCTAGTGTCAAGGTATTAAACAAAAACATCATTAAATTGAAGTTAGGAGGCCAGAAGAGGAGCTCTCATACTCTTCATCAATAGCAGAGCCTAAAGAGGAAGAAAGACTTCTTCTTCTTGACCAGCAAATGCTCAGTCAATGAGAGACTATCACAATTCAGCCAATGAAAAGCAACTACAACTCCAACTCTTTGTTGAGAATAGCCCTCTCAACTTTCTCTTCCTCTCCATAAAACAGTTTCTCTTCCCTTGCTGTTGTTACCAAACCTGAAGTGAGTTTGCTCACCCGTTGTGCAGCAAGCCAATCTCCGACACCGGGTGTGGTGGAAGAAAGCAGGAATTTTATTTTTGCACAGAGCTGAGCAAGGAGAGAGGGCAGCTAATGCTCAAATCCCAAACTCCCCAAAAAGCTAAAAGGAAGGGGTTTTATTTGGGGTTTTAGGTAGGGGAAGGGGAGCATATGGGCTTGCTGGTTGGAGCTTTCCCACCAGCCTGTCTCTGGCCTTGAGACTCTAGCAGAGAAGAGGGAGCTCATGACTTTGCTGGTCAGCAGCTTTCCCACCAGCCCCTATCTCTCTGCAGGAGGAGATAGTCCAGGTGCCTGTCCTTGACGGTGTCTGTCTCCATGGAGGATAGTGGATTCTGGAGCCAGGAAGCCAGAGAGTAAGCAGGGAATGAGTGTTTTGGTTTTAACCCCATATATGCTGGGTTTAATGTGGGGAAACTGATATCAGGGTCCATATCACTGTTGTGGAACTTGCACATGGCTTGCCATTTTTGCAGACCTTGGATTGCAATTCTTTGCTGAGCCTGAATAAACTGATTTTTCTTCTGGAGAAATAAATGGCTGCCTATTTGTTTAAGGTCAACATTTTGCTGGCCTGAATGGGGATCCAGAGACAACTCTGACAACTCCAAGGCTCATGAAAACAGGTGTGGTACCCACAACAGAGCCCATTGAGCTTGCTGTTTTTCCTGCTGACCCCAGAGTTTGAGGGTGAGTCTTTCTCCTGGATCTGAGCTTCCACTCTCTTTGCATGTGAGGCTCTCCAGGCTTTATTTGAGATCTATTTTAAGGCTTTGTCCTTTTCTGGTTAAGGCCTTGTTTGTCTGTGGGTACTCAGGTGGAGCTTCAGCCTGACTCTGAATCAGGCTGTCTCTTTGAACTGTGCTGGGCTTTGGTCTGATTCCTTTTGGATCTGGACTGTTCTCATGCTTGGCACTGGTTAGCCTTCAGCCTGACTTTCAGACTGTTCATTGGCACTGTGCCATCCAGCCTGTGGCCTGACTGGATTGGAAGCAGACTCTCCCTTTAAGGTGCATTGATCAACCTTCTGCCCTATTCCCTTGGGAACCAAACTGTTCTTTGGAACTGCACTGATTTGGTCCACCTTAATGGAATTGGACTGTCCTATTAGAGCTGGCTGTATTAAGCTATAGGTTGTTTGAGCTTTTCAAGCTGTTTGAGTTGTAAGTTGTTGAAGCTGTTTGAGCTGTTTAGGCTCTTTGAGAATTATCCCTTTGCTCTAGAGAAAAATCTCTAAGAAATTAGATCCCAGTTATCTGAATATTTTGAGGGCACCCTGCAGACAGGGATCTTGGCCTATTTTATGTTTAAAAATCACAGTCATTTCTCATGCACATTTCTAACTAAATAGACCAATTTAACCAAAAGTAATTTAGAATATCAATAGCCATTATGAGGAACTTTTGAACTCCCCAAAGTGACTTTTGTAAAACAAATTAGATGATCATAGTTCTGTAATTTCCAAAACTGAATGGGACGCCCATGTCAACTGATATTTTGAGGCTTCCAAACATTGTCAGGAGTCTAAAATTGCCCCTTTGCAAAATAAAATTTTAAGATTAACTGAGGCAAACAAATGATCAAAGAAAGACAAAGTGGCTTCTGAAGGCCTGTGTTCCTCTCCTCTAGTGCCATCTTGTTCCTCTTCCTGGTTTCTTAGTCTCAGGCTCTCCCTCCAACGCCATCTTCCTCCTTCCCTTCTATACCACCTGCACCTCTTCTATACCCTCAATTCCCCCAAACTAACACCTTTCCCTAACTTCCGTTTCCTCTGAAACTCTCCTCACTCTCTCTTCCTCTGAATCTATCATGCCTTGTTCCTTTAAAACTAAGTCTTCTGGGAATCCAAAGGCTAAACCCTTAGTTTCTTATATTCTTTGGACTAAAACTGAACTGCAAACCATATTCAACGATTTTCCCAAAGTAACCAAAGATCCTCACAGATTTGCCGAGGAACTCAATATAGTCATTCTAACTTACCAATCTGGTTTCCCAGACTTATATTAGCTCGTTCATATGCTTGTCAGGGAAGGCCAGGCCAGCAAAGAATAAAAACTGCTAATTGGGAGAATCCTGAAAAGTCTAGAGTTACAACCAGGACATCAACCCATTAACCTGTTGTATGATCAGGCTCAGGAAACCACTAGATGACTTCATCAGGCCATTCCTAGGGCTTTCCCAAAGCCTGTTGATTGGAACCAAGTTCAGGCTTGTGCACAGAAACCTGATGAACCTGTTCATGACTATTACAATTCACTTCATATTGTTTTTGAAGAAAATTCTGGTCTTCCTTCAGATGTTCATTCCACCCGGGCAGCTTTTAACTCTATTAATGGGCTGAGCTGGAATCTTTCCCTTCTAGTAAAAAGGATCAGGTTGGAATGGAAAATTATGTCCACTCCAGATATGGTTTATAATCTAGCAAACCAACTCTCTCGACCTCTCGATGAGTCACCTAAAAGAAAGACCACTAAAATTCTTAATCTTCAACTCCAGTATATGAAGGACCCTAAACGAAACCAAAATCCTCCTAGTTTCTGTTATTATTGCAAACAGCCAGGCCATTGGAAAAGAGATTGTTACAAATTTAAGCACTTTGAGCACCTTCAGTTTTCTAACCAGCCTTTCCACTGTCCTCTAAATTCTCAGTGATGGGGCTCTGAAGAACTGCAAGGTCTCTTCCCAGTCCTCCTTAATTGGCTCAGAGAAACGCTTCTCCAGATTGGAGAGGAATGTCATTCTGTCCTACTTCACAATGGAGCCACACTCTCAGTGCTCAACCTCACTATTGTAGGCAGTACTCCTGCTTCGGAGTACTAAAACAGTTGAAATAGTGGGGTTGTCTAATAAACCTCCAAAGGTTCAGAGACAGGAACCTATTCCCTTTTGTTTAGGCTCTTTGAGAGACACAAACTCTTTTCTCCTTAGTCCCTCCACCCCTGTTCATTTTTCAGACCAAGACTTCTTAAAAAATTACCAAGCTGGAATTTCTTTCTCCAGAAAGGGGCAAATAATTCTAGGATTTGTCAATAGTCATCAAAACAGCCAACTTGGTGAATTAAATGACACTTTGACACCTTTTACTTGTTTCATCTCTGACAGGACTAGAGCTGATTCTGGAAACACTGGTCATTTGTCCCTATTGAATCAGCTGCCATCAACTGACATTGGTAAAATGCACAGCAGATATCCCATCAATATTCAAATAAATCCTTCACAACCCCTCCCCAGAATATTTGAATACCCTATAAATAAAGAAGCCCTTTGAGGTATAAAGCTGATAAAGGAAAATTACAAGGCTCAAGGCCTCATTATCCTTTGTACTAGTCCCTGTAATAGTCCCATTTTACCTATAAGAAAACCCGAGGGCCGAGGGTGGAGGTTTGTCCAGGACCTTCGAGCAATAAAAACATTGTTATCCCTCGACACCCTGGTCTTCATAATATTTATACACTAATAACATCCATTCTGACTGGGAGCAAATTCTTTATGGTAACTGATTTACATAGTGCATTCTTTAGCATTCCAGTTGATGAATTTAATCAGTACCTTTTGCTTCCATTTGGGAAGGAAAACAGTTCACTTGGACAGTAATGCCTCAGGGTTTTCCTGAGAGCCCTTTTTCTTTTCACAAGTCCTGAAGGCTGATCCAGATGCTAGAAAGTTCCCCAGGAGTTCTACTTTGTTACAATATGTGGATGACTTGCTTCTTTACTCTCCCTCCCAAGTCTCCTCACAGGAAGACAGGACGCACTTGCTAAAGCTTTAGCTTTAAACAGACATGAGGTCACCAAGGAGAAATTGCAGTTTTCCCCAACCCAGATTTGAAATTTAGTCCATCTGTTATCAGAACAAGGGCTACACCTAGGTCCAGATAGGCTTCATGGTGTCCTAAGTTTCCCCAAACCCAAAAGTAGGCTCCAACTGTGAGGTTATCTCCAGCTAGTTGGTTATTGCTGACATTACATTCCAAATTTTTCCCTTATGGCCAACCCCCTGTATATTTTATTAAAGAAAAACAACTCCCACTCAATTTTATGGGAAAACCAGATTATGTAGTCTTAAAGGCCATTAAGGATGATCCCACCTGCCCTTGGACATCCCAATGATCTGATTTGCTTTTTCCTCTTTATATATGAAAAGGAAGGGAGTGGCCTTGGGTACTTACTCAAGAATAGGGGGACTGCCATTTACCCATAGGGTATTATAGCCAGCATCTGGATCCTGCGGCATGGGGATACTCCCCTGGCCTTAGAGCCATTACTGCCACTGTACTTTTGGTTAAGGCCACCAAGAAAATCATTGTAGGATCCCCTTTAACCATTTTTATTCCTCATGTATAGAATCTCTCCTGAATTTTCAACACACTTAACACATTTCAGCTAGATGACTCACTTCCTATGAAATTATTTTAATTGCTCCTCAGATAACTCTTTTCTGATAACCCCAACCATGTTACTCTTCTCCCCTCCATTGCCAACAAAATTGCTCATGGCTGCTTATGCTGATTGATGGGCTCCTAACTCCTCATGATGATCTACAGGAAACTCCTTTGAGTAGCACCAACTTCTCATGGTTTACTGAGGGTTCCTATTTAAAAGGTGACAATGGCAAATGTTGTACTGGATATGCTATTGCAACTCCTTTTGATTTCATTGAGGCAGTACTTTACCATATGGCTACTTCAGTCCGACAGGCTGAATTCTATGTTCTTGCACGGGCTTGTACATTAGCCAAGGGCAAAACTGCCAATATTTATACTGATAGTAGATAACCTTTTGGAGTAGCACATGATTTTTGAATGCTGGCAAGTTTGAAAACCATGAGGCAAGCAGACTGGCAGGCTGGAAACTCAGGTTAATGCTGTAGTCTTGTGGCAGAATTTCTTCCCTGGTAAACCTGTTTTTGTTCTTAAAGTTCAACTGATTGAATGAGTCCTACCCACATAATTGAGGGTGATCTACTTTACTTAAAGTCAACTGATTGTAGATGTTACATGATCTACAAAAGACCATCACAGCAACACCCTAGATTAGTGTTTGATGAAATAACTGGGTACTTAGCTTAGCCAAGTTGACACACAAAACTACCCATCACAGAGAGGAAGATAAAAGTAGGAGCACCATGAACCAGAGTCAAGCCTGACTAAATAGATTGACACAAGTACAAATAGGCTATTAGAAACCAGAAACCCAGGAAAATTGAAGGCATGTGTCAGATGACCAGATAAAACTATAGGTCCTAGGAATCTCCTAATTTTGAGGCAAATTGTGGTGTAGGCTTGATCTTTCTTTTATACGATCAGTATGACATAACAACAACAATGACAACAAAACACCTTGAAGTCCTGGTGGAATCTCATTTCTGAGATAGCACTAACCAAGGTGACCTTGGGCAAGTGATCAGGTCCCTCAGGTCCTCTAAGCTGACCTGTAAAATTGGCAGGTTTGATTAGAATCCAGAGTGAATGTTTGCACGTAAGAATTCAAAAGTGCATGCACCACTTAAAACAAAGACTGGACTCGGCTGTGTGTAACATCTCTTGGAGGAATATTCAAACAAAATACTGCTGCCTCAGGCAAAATTTCAGAAGATCTAATTCAATTGAAGTGAAGCCTGGGCTTCAAAATTTAAAAGCTTAAAGTTAAAAAGCTATTTTTGGTGCTTCTAAGTTTATCCAGTGTGGAGAACCACTTGCCAAAGGCATTCAAATGTGTTTTTATTCATTTCTGATTCTTAAAGACCTGGTAATCCATTGTGGTTGAAAGAAAGAATCCTTCAACACCTTGCATTACATTATCTCAATGGCATCTTCAGGTTCTAAAAATGCCTTCTGTTACAGCAGCTCATGTAGATGTGTGCACTGGTCAGGCCCATAGGTGGAACTGGACTGGGGTATCCTGGGGGTATACTGGACTGAGGAAGTGAAGAGAAAGAATAGCACAAACTCTTAGTGCCATAGAGGAAACCATGGCTCTTATGCTACAGATTATTTTCTTAAGCAAGTGGCCTTTAATAACAGAAAAAGTGATTTAGACATGATTTTCAGAAATATTCTTAACATTTTCGAGTCTTTGTATATAAGGATAGATTCTTTTCCTATTTTTTTGACCGCTTTTGGGTTGGAATAGTTTAGTGTCTTCCAGAGTGTACCACAGCCTACAGGGTTTTTTATAATCTTTGCATTCTAAAACAATTTGCAAGCTTTATTTGACCAAGGAGGCTATCATAGGACTAACGTTCCATGGAACCACACTTTGAGGATTACTGGCTTAGGGTCATTTAAACTAGAAGAGTTTAATGCCCACCATTTACTATAACTTTCTTTGGCCACACTGCTATTAAACTGGCTTCTTACATCATAAACCTGCCACTCCTTCTCAGCATGAAGTACACGTGTCAGGATGCCCTGGCCTATACAAGTAAGAAAAGAGCAAGTTTAATTGATTATCGAAAATTGCCTTGAACTTGGGAAGTTGGGAGACTTGGGGTCACTTCCAGTTCTGGCATCTAGTAAATATGTTACTTTGGATAAGTCAGTCACATAATTTAAATAATCAAAGCCTTATTTTACTCATCTACAAAATAGGAATAAAATGTTTATAGGAGATATTAAGTTTGATATGAGATAGTGTCATAAGAGCATGTGAAATTATGAACACTGTAAAATGCAAGACATAATTATCACATATTTAACTATTTTATATAGATTCGTCAAAATTTCGGAATTCCTAGTATGGTTAAAGCACATTTTTTATATGTTGATTTTCAAGTGTGACGTGAAGTTTATATAAATGTAGGAACTTCTCAGAATAACTGTAACAAGTCCTTTTGCATTGGGTTATTATGAAAGAAAATAAATGGTCAAATTGTATTTTTAAAGAAAAGAGTGCATTAGTTTGCTAGGCCTCCTGTAACAAAGTACAGCAAACTGAATGGTCGAAACAACAGAAGTTTATTGTCTCACAGTTGTGGAGGCTACAAGTCTGAGAACAGAGTGGAAGGGCCGTGCTCCCTCTAAGGGGCTTGTGAAGGATCTGTTGGGAAGATGCTTCTAGTGGTTTTCCAGCGATCTTGGGCACATCTTGGCTTGTGGCAGCAAAACTCCAGTCTTCACATGGTGTTCTCCCTGTGTGCATGTCTAAGCCAAAATTTCCCTTTTTATTAGGATACCAGTCATTTGGATTAGGGCTCCACCGTATTCCATCTTAACTAATTACATCTGCAGTGACCATATTTCCAAATAAAGTTTCATTCTGATGTACTGGAGGTTAGGATTTCAACATATGAATTTGAGGGCTTGGGTAAAAAACAATTTCATCTGTAACAGAGTATTCTGAGAAGGAAATGGGAATCAGGGAGGTAGAAATAAGGTTCTAAGACAAGTATTTTGAGAAGTCTGATTATGAAAGAGTTAGAAATATATAGGAGGATATAGAGTTGATAGAAAATTGTATTGTATTAAGATGGGCAAGATTTTGAAAATTTCAAGTTTCATGGGTAGGAGATAGTAGAAAGACTGAGAGGAAAAACCTATGATCCTAGTACCAGAGAGGGCAATACAGGATGGATGGAGAGAATAGTTGGGTGTGGTGTTCTCTATAAAGGAAGATGAATACTTCTCTTAATATAACAATGAGGAAGGAATGAGAGGTAGAGATTTAGATAGGTTTGTTATATTTGTTATTACAAAGATGAAACAATTCCCTTCTGATGGATTCTAATTATTATTATACTAATTATATAATTTGTATATATACTATATGACATATAGCATATATAACATAACAGTATATGTAAGTAAAATATAACTATATAGAATAATGGAATATTATTCTAATTATTATTATTATTTTCAAAGTGTGAACCAGGTCATATATTGAGAGTAAGGTGAGAGCAGAGTTTGAAGTTTAAAGAAAGTGTAATTTTTTTAAAAATTAATATTATGATAGATTACAACCTTGTGAGATTTCAGTTGTACATTATTGTTAGTCATGTTGTGGGTACACCACTTCCTCTTTGTGTCCTCCCCCCACCCCCCCCTTTTCCCTGGTAACCACCCATCAGTTCTCCTTGTCAATATGTTAACTTCCACCTATGAGTGGAGTCATATGGAGTTCGTCTTTGTCTGGCTTATTTCGCTTAACATAATACCCTCGAGGTCCATCCATGTTGCTGTGAATGGGCCAATTTTGTCCTTTTTATGGCTGAGTAGTATTCCATTGTGTATATATACCATATCTTCTTTATCCAATCATCAGTTTCTGGGCATTTAGGTTGGTTCCACATCTTGGCTATTGTAAATAATGCTGCGATGAACATAGGGGTGCATGGGACTCTTGGGATTTCTGATTTCAGGTTCTTAGGATAGATACCCAGTAATGGGATGGCTGGGTCATAGGGTATTTCTATTTTTAACTTTTTGAGAAATCTCCATACTGTTTTCCATAGTGGCTGTACCAGTTTGCATTCCCACCAACAGTGTATGAGGGTTCCTTTTTCTCCACAACCTCTCCAACATTTGTCACTCTTGGTTTTGGATGTTTTTGCCAATCTAACGGGTGTAAGGTGATATCTTAGTGTAGTTTTGATTTGCATTTCCCTGATGATTAGCGATGACAAACATCTTTTCATGTGTCAAATGTCTGTTCATGTCCTCTGCCCATTTTTTGATCAGGTTGTTTGTTTTTTTGTTGTTAAGCCGTGTGAGTTCTTTGTATATTATGGAGATTAACCCTTTGTCAGATAAGTGGCTTGTAAATATTTTTTCCCAATTAGTGGGCTGTTTTTTTGTTTCAATCCTGTTTTCCCTTGCCTTGAAGAAGCTCTTTAGTCTGATAAAGTCCCATTTGTTTATTCTTTCTATTGTTTCCCTCAACTGAGGAGTTATAGTGTCCAAAAAGATTCTTTTGAAACAGATGTCAAAGAGTGTACTGCCTATATTCTCTTCTAGAAGACATTGTTTCAGGCCTAATCTTTAGGTCTTTGACCCATTTTGAGTTTATTTTGGTGTGTGGAGAAAAAGAATGGTCAATTTTCAATCTTTTGCATGTGGCTGTCCAGTTTTCCCAGCACCATTTGTTGAAGAGACTTTCTTTTCTCCATTGTAGGCCCTCTGCTCCTTTGTTGAAGATTAGCTGTCCATAGATGTGTCATTTTATCTCTGAGCTTTCAATTCTGTTCCATTGATCTGTGGACCTGTTTTTGTACCAGTACCATGCTGTTTTGATCACTGTAGCTTTGTAGTATGTTTTGAAATCGGGGATTGTGATTCCTCCATTTTTGTTTTTCTTACTCAGGATTGCTTTAGCAATTCGCAGTCTTTTGTTGCCCCATATGAATTTTAGGATTCTTTGTTCAATTTCTGTAAAGAATGTCCTTGGGATTCTGATTGGGATACCATTGAATCTGTAGATTGCTTTAGGTAGTATGGACATTTTAACTATGTTTATTCTTCCAATCCATGTGCATGGAATGTCTTTCCATCTCTTTATGTCGTTGCCAATTTCTTTCAAGAAAGTCTTGTAGTTTTCATTGTATAAATCCTTCACTTCCTTGGTTAAATTTATCCCAAGGTATTTTATTCTTTTCGCTGCGATTGTGAATGGGATTGAGTTCTTGAGTTCTTTTTCTGTTAGTTCATTGTTAGTGTATAGAAATGCTACTGATTTATGTATGTTGATTTTATACCCTGCTACTTTGCTGTAGTTGTTGATTGTTTCTAATAGTTTTTCTATGGATTCTTTGGGGTTTTCTATATATAAGATCATGTTGTCTGCAAACAGCGAGAGTTTTACTTCTTCATTACCTATTTGGATTCCTTTTATTTCTTTTTCCTGCCGAATTGCTCTGGCCAACACCTCCAGTACTATGTTGAATAGGAGTGGTGAAAGTGGGCACCCTTGTCTTGTTCCTGTCCTCAGAGGGATGGTTTTCAGTTTTTGTCCATTGAGTATGATGTTGGCTGTGGTTTTGTCATATACGGCCTTTATTATGTTGAGGTACTTTCCTTCTATGCCCATTTTATTGAGGGTTTTTATCATAAATAGCTGTTGGATCTTGTCAAACACTTTCTCTGCATCTATTGAGATGATCATGTGGTTTTTGTTTCTCATTTTGTTAATGTAGTGTATCAAGTTGATTGATTCACGGATGTTGTACCATCCCTGTGTCCCTGGTATAAAACCCACTTGATCATGGTGTATAATCTTTTTGATGTATTGCTGTATTCGGTTTTTCAGAATTTTGTTGAGGATTTTTGCGTCTATGTTCATCAGTGATATTGGCCTGTAGTTTTCCTTCTTTGTGTTGTCCTTGTCAGGTTTGGGGATCAGGGTGATGTTGGGTTCATAGAATGTATTAGGGAGTGCTCCATCTTCCTCTATTTTCTGGAACAGTTTGAGACACATAGGTATTAAATCTTCTTTGAATGTTTGGTAGAATTCTCCAGAGAAGCCGTCTGGTCCTGGACTCTTATTTTTGGGGAGGTTTTTGATTACTCTTTCTATTTCCTTACCTGTGATTGGCCTATTCAGATTCTCCATTTCTTCCTGATTCAGTTTGGGGAGGTTGTAGGAGTCTAGGAATTTGTCCATTTCTTCTAGGTTGTTCAATTTGTTGGCATATAGTTTTTCATAGTATTCTCTTATGATCCCTTGTATTTCATTGGTATCTGTTGTGATTTCTCCTCTCTCATTCCTAATTTTATTTATTTGAGATTTCTCTCTTCTTTTCTTGGTGAGTCTGGCTAAGGGTTTGTCGATTTTGTTAATTTTTCGAAGAACCAACTGTTTGTTTCATTAATCCTTTCTACTGTCTTTTTTGTTTCAATATCGTTTATTTCTGCTCTTATTTTTATTATTTCCCTCCTTCTACTGACTCTGGGCTTTGTTTGTTCTTTTTCTAATTCTGTTAGGTGTCGTTTGAGGTTGCTTATGTGAGCTTTTTCTTGTTTAGTGAGGTGAGCCTGTATTGCAATGAATTTCCCTCTTAGGACTGCTTTTGCTGCATCCCAAATGATTTGGTATGTTGTGTTCTCATTTTCATTTGTCTCCAGATAATATCTGATTTCTTCTTTAATTTTTTCAATAATCCATTGTTTGTTCAGAAGCGTGTTGTTTAGTCTCCACATTTTTGCCCCTTTCCCAGCTTTATTCTTGTAGTTGATTTCTAGTTTCATAGCATTATGATCAGAAAAGATGCTTGATATTATTTCAACTCTCTTGTATTTATTGATGCTTGCTTTGTTTCCCAAAATATGGTCAACCCTTGAGAATGTTCCACGTGCACTTGAGAAGAATGTGTAACCTGCTGTTTTTGGATGAAGTGTTCTATATATATCTATTAAGTCCATCTGGTCTAATTTTTGACTTAATTCTATTATTTCCTTGTTGATTTTCTGTCTGGATGTTCTGTCCATTGGTGTTAATGGTGTGTTGAGGTCCCCTACTATTATTGTATCATTGTTGATGTCTTCTTTTAGTTCTGTTAAAAGTTGCTTTACAAATTTTGGTGCTCCTGTGTTGGGTGTGTATATATTTATAAGTGTTATGTCTTCTTGGTGGAGAGTCCCTTTGATCATTATATACTGTCCCTCTTTGTCTTTCTTTATCTGTTTTGTTTTGAAGTCTACTTTGTCTGATATTAGTATAGCGACACCTGCTTTCTTTAGTTCATTATTAGCTTGGAGTATTGTTCTCCATCCCTTCACTCTGAGTCTGTGTTTGTCTTTGGGGCTGAGGTGTGTTTCCTGGAGGCAGCATATTGTTGGGTCTTGTTCTTTGATCCATCCTGCCACTCTGTGTCTTTTGATTGGGGAGTTCAATCCATTTACATTTAGAGTGATTATTGAGATATGGGGGCCTACCGCTGCCATTTTATGTCTTGTTTTCCGGTTTTCTTCAATTTCTTTTGTTTCTCGTCCCATGGTTTAATCTATTCTGATGAAGAGCTGCTACTCTCTGTTGTTGTCCTTCTACTTATCTCCTCTGCTCTTGGTTTTGTAGCCCCTTTCCTTTTTTTGATTTTTCAGGAATGAGGGTTTTCCTGAGGATTTCCTGAAGAGGAGGTTTTGTGGCAATGAACTCCCTTAATTTTTGTTTATCTGGGAAAGTTTTTATTTCTCCATCGTATTTGAAGGATATTTTCGCTGGGTAGAGAATTCTCGGCTGTAGGTTTTTGTCCTTCAGATTTTTGAATATATCATTCCACTCTCTTCTAGCCTGTAAAATTTCTGCTGAGAAATCTGCTGATAGCCTGATGGTGGTTCCTTTGTAGGTTAATTTCTTCTGCCTGGCGGCCCTTAGTATTTTCTACTTGTTGTTGACTTTTGCTAGCTTCACTACTATATGCCGTATGGTTGGTCTTCTTGCATTGATAAAGTTTGGAGATCTATTGGCTTCTGTCATATGAAGTTCCATCTCTCTCACCAGATTTGGGAAGTTCTCAGCCATTATTTCTTTCAATAGGCTTTCTGCCCCTTTCTCCTTCTCTTCTCCCTCTGGTATACCTATAATCCTTACGTTGCATCTCCTAATTGTGTCTGATAATTCTCGGAGAGTTTCTTCATTTCTTTTTAGTCTTGCTTTTCTCTCCTCCTCTGCCTGCAGCATTTCTATATTCCCATCTTCCAAATTGCTAATTCTTTCCTCCATATTATTGGCCCTATTATTCAGTGCATCTAGATTTTTCTTAATCTCCTCTATTGTGTTCTTCATTTCCAGTATTTCTGTTTGGTTCTTCTTTATAGTATCAAACTCTTTTGTGACATAGCTCCTGAAGTCGTTGAGTTGTCTATCTGAATTCTCTTTTAACTCATTAAGTATTTTAATGATGGCTGTTTTGAAGTCATCGTCATTTAGGTTATATATTTCATTTTCTTTGGGATTGTTTTCTGTGTATTTGTTATTTTCCTTCTGTTCTGGAGATTTAATGTATTTTTTCATATTGCTTGATGTTGTAGATTTGTGCCTCCGCATAGAGATAGAGTTTAGTTATTCCTTCCCCTTGTTTCTGCTGGTGTGGTGGGGGAGCAGCTTTTTATACTGCACTAACCAGGAACCTTATCAGCTGTTGCTACCTGGGCCAGGGCCCCTCCTCGTAGTCACAGTGGTCCTGTGGGTTCCCTCTTCTGCCATGGGGGCCGTCATGGGGGGGCTTCAGGCTGCTGGTGCGTACTGTTGCAGACCACCTAGACATGCTCTCTCCTTGGGATCTGCAATGGTGTTATGGGCTTTCCCAGCGGCCAGGGGCAGGATCACTTATATTTGCTGCTCTGTCACTGTCAGCACCCACAAAATCTCACTTGTCCATTATGGGTCACAGCAGAGCTATTGGCATCTTCTACAGTCTGTCCTTAGCTCACCTAGCTATGCTACTTTTGTCCCTGGGTCTTCCAGCCTTGTGGCTGCCGGATGGGTGCTCTCTATTAGTGCTGTGCAGAGGCTTTCGCTGAGGATGCTGTGAGACTGTAGGGTTTACCCCTAGGCTATGGAGCTGTGTCACTGGAACTCCACCCAGCCCCAGTCCTGTCCCCCAGGATCTCGGGGAGCCCTTTGCCCTGTCTGGGGGATAGCCAGAGACCTTGATTTCAGTGGTAGCTGGCTGGCTGCTGCCCTGCCTGATATTCTCCTCTCCGGGACCCTCCCGGTGTTGTGGATGTTGGGTGGGCCTCTCCGCTAATGGCAGATGCAGAGTTTTGTCTGCTGCCCGGGCAGAACTCTGGAGCTTCCCCCCCAGGCTGCGGAGCCTGCCACTGGAGCTCCACCCAGCCTCAGTCCTCTCTGAGGAGATCTCCGGCAGTCTTGAGCCATGCCGGGCAGGCAGCGGCAGCCGGAAGGTCGTGGTGCTGCTTGGGACTCTCTCTGGGACCTTCCTGGCATTGTGAATGCTGGGAAGGGTCCCTCTGCTAATGGCAGACAGAGAGTTTTGTCAGCTGCCTGGGCGGAACTCTGGCTCTTCCCCACCAGGCCACACATCCAGCTGCTGGAGCTCCACCCAGCCCCAGTCTTCTCTGAGGAGATCTCCAGCAGTCCCGAGCCCCACCGGGTAGGCAGCGTCAGCTGGTGGGCCGCTGCACCCTCTGGGATTCTCTCCGGGACCCTCCAGGTGCCGTGGATGCCAGGCAGTGCCTCCCCACCAATGGCAGGGTGATGCTTTCCCCGTGGACTCAGGTGTGTAACTTCGGAGCTTCCCTCTGGGTTTAGGAGTAATTGCAGGGGGCTTAGGTAGGGCTCTGGTCACCTGTTTCCACCGTCGCTCCTCTGGTGTGTGCTCCCTCCTGCTCTAGGTGTGTGTTGATGTTCTGGGGGCGTCTGTTGGAAGAAAGCCGCTTGCAGGTACTAGGCTGCTTGGTCAGGGTCAGAGAGTTTTCACCTATCTCCACCTCCTCCCGGAGGGAAATCCATCCGCCTTCTGATGTATAGCTGCGTGGGTCTCTCACACGTCCTGAGATGCTATATGGATATCCTTTGTTAAGCGATGAATGTCCAAATAATTGTAGACTCAAGGGGGAGAGACAAAGAGGACTACTCATGGTGCCATCTTGGATCTTCCTCTAGAAAGTGTAATTTTTAATGAAATTGAGTGTGAAAAAGTAAGGAACTGCAGATGGTAGGAGGCACGTGGGAGGATTACCAGATAGCGCTTGCATCCACGTTGTGATAGGTGACTACAGAGGATCCAATTTGCTCGTATGTGAGGACTTTTACAGAATGTTAAGCTGCCAGTATGGGAAATGGATGAGTAGAGCCATTTGTATTTGGAGTTTGGCCAAGCAGATGGGAAAGAAAGGCATTTTCTTTTATTAGTAAGAGAATATTTAAAATTATTAGTCAGGGCATCTACACAGGAAAGGGCAGGAAGTGAAGTCGGGAGGGATTGATGGATCAGGAGAAATTGAGAGGCTCTGATGAGACTGACACACTGGAGTGCAGGAGTGGCTAAACAAGCAAGTACAGGACTTTACACCTCCTGTTTCACCTGAATATTCAACTATGCATGCCATTGGCTGCCATCCTTAAAGGGATGCTGCATCAGGGATAATTAGATTCAATCATAAGTGTCAAAAATCCAATGTATAAATGGCTCAAAGACAAATGTTTATTTCTCACAAAAAATAATTCAGGAATTGGGCAATAGAGTAGTTCCATGAAGTTGTCAAAAACCCATGCTCATTCTGTCTTCTCTGCCATCCATGTCATATTACAATGTCAGAGATGTTCTTTGACTTCCATCCATCATGACACATTATAACCATTGGAAAAAGGAAAGAAAAAAGAAGGGCCCACAATTTCCCTTTAAGGACATATCCCATGAGTGATACAGAATAATTCAGGCTCATCATGTAGTCACATTCAGTAGGGAAGGCCAGGAAATCTAATCTTTATACTAGGCTGTCATAGGGCACAGCAATAAGAAGGAAGAATGTATAACTAAGGAACAAGGTAGAATTGATATGAGGGGCAGTCATCAGTCCCAGAACTTCATCTTGAGAATGAACCAGTGAGGATGAAGGAAAAATCAATTTGTGGCTAGTGGGAGATGGGTAGGCATATAAATTGCAACATAAGTCAGTTCTCCTCGACCTTGACAATGGTCAAGGGGCCTGAGTCAGAGGACCAAAGTCTGAAAAGAGGTCTTAAGACACCATGGAATGTGTTCTGGGGAAAAGTGAAAATGTGGGAGCCATCTGTCATGTTATAGAAAGATACATCTCCAGCTTCATAATCCAGGAATATCCCCACACTAAGGGGTTTTTTCCTTAGAGTAAGAAGAGTTTCTGGGGAGGTGAGGGCCCAGTAGTCCCCCTCATAGAGCCTGATGGCCCAGAAACCATTCTGTGGGGACATTGTGACCCTCCCCTTCCTTGTTATGTTATCCCTACAAATACCCAGGTCCCAGGAACATGTGTCTCTGACATCCACCTCCCAGTAGCATCTCCCCGACTTGATATTTAGCTGACCAAGCACACAGGGTAGGGACTCAAATCTCTGTGTGGAGCTGCATAGATCTTGAGGCTTTTCTTGCCAGGCTACTTGTCTCCCTTTCTCAGACAAGTGGAGGGCAGGATGGGCAGAGGCTGCATCCAGAGTCAAATTTACTGCAAAGACAAGCAGACCATCATATTTCTGGGAAAGGTCTCTAGGCCTGGGCCAGAGGAGTCCTCACAGAATGAGGTAGATCCAGCTTACGTCCACCCATCTTTCCCTGAGACTACACCACAAGAAGCAGGGTCCCTCCTGGATCCTCATGGACTCACCAGCTTCAAACTCTTCTTTCCTCCAATCTGCAAGGAAAAAATGCACATGAGAACCTACCATTTGAAAGGTAAATCTGCTGATTTGTCCATAATAATGTGAGTACACATTCCTTAGGATCAAGTCAAGAATGATAGCAACCAAAGGAAATATTCTTTCATATAGTTGCACCTCTTTTCACAGTCTGCTAAATTACATCTCACTTGAAGACCTGATCCATCCCTAGGATGGATCCAACACTCCCCCAGGATAAGTGTCTATGATCTATTTCGGATTTTGGGGAGGAGGTACAGAATATGGTCAGTTTGACCAAATAACTTCTTTTGGCTATGTTTCCTTATATTTTATAGCAGGTAATAACACTTTATCTATCCTCAAAGCATGATATGAGATGCAGATTAAAAAAATAATAAAACTTCTAAATTTTAGTGCTTCAAACACATAATTATCTGTTAAAATATTGAGTGATCTATTGAGTTCATGGAATTATTCTTTGGAGTTTCCTTGATTTTCAGCATATTGTTTTGTACACAGTATGTATTCATTTAAAATATCTTTGATAGAAGAATTTTCTTCATCAGAGTCACTCACCAGCATATAATGGTACGTTCCTCCACACTGCAAAGGAAAAAATAGGAAACCATTTACTTTTTCTTCTTTCCTGTTCTCTCATTGTCTTTTCCATTTCTCCTTGTCTTTGTCACATTTCTTCTTCTAAATATTTTGGACTTTCTCTTTTTATCCTATGTCCTCACGTTCCATTTTTTCAAACATGGTGATAAAAATGATCAATTGGAGGATAGATAGAAATATAGAAGCAACAAGAGGTCTGAGAGACCGAGGAGGAACAAAAGAAAGGAAGAAGGAAAGGAGGAGAGGAGGTAGAAAATGCTGAATCATTTCTGGTTTGCACTTCAGAGAGAATTTATTGAAGTCACTGAAATTCAGAAATGTAATGCTTCAAACGCTTCTTTGCCTACTGTAGACATTTCTGTTGTATTTCTGCATCTTATCTCAGTGCTACAGGGGCAGAATCTAAGAGAAACAGAAGAATGGAGCTTTCTGAGAGACAATCATCACTCACCTGACTTGAATTGAGTCTTCCTCCTACCTGAGAGAAAAATATATGAACATCCATGTATAACACAGGCTTTCTTAACATTAAAAAGAAGATGCAATTAAAGCCACACATCTGCCAGTACTTGTGTCTGCAAATTAGCCGAGTAATGTCGATTTCAAAAGCAATGAAAGAAATTTCTAAAGTCCATTTCACTTGAAAACTTCACCACAATTTGAAGTCAATCTTATATGAAAGGACATGAGGATTTAAATAATTCCTGTAGTGAGGTACTAAAAAATGGTTTAGCAATTTGTTGAATTAATAGTTGAATGGATTAAAATAAAAGTGAAAGAACAGTAGTAATTATAGTTGGAAATAAAAAATTAGGCAAAATTACACAAAAATAATTATACACTTTAGATCACTTGAGAATATGGTCTAGAGAAGTGGATTAGCTAGTCTAAAAATTACACTTCACCTCAGTATATATGAAGTCTTTAAAAGGTCAGCAAAAGGAGGACTTATCTCATTAAGCAGTTTTGGAGTTTGAACACTTCTCTTAAAAACCAGGACAATATCATGTACAAAAGAATAGGCACTCCATCTCAGGAGACATATTAGAGAACCCAAGTTAAAGGAAGTGTTCTGCTGAATGAAGAAAGTCACATTTTTCTTAGCTTACTCCACTTCATCTCACCAATCTTATAAGGAAATTATAGTAATCGTCTGAAAGAAAAAGCATAAGAATTTAGCAAAGAAAGGAAAGAGAATGAAGAAAATCTCAGGAAGATGATGGGAAGGAAACATAATATGGGAGGAGTCCAGGATGCCAGAAAGAAAAGAGATAAGGTGATTTGAAATTCACAAGAAGGAAGAGGAAAGACAGGAAGGAGTAAAGTGAAGAGTCAGGAAGGGACAAGAAAAATATTTCTAGGGAATATATCAGTGAAAAAGAATGTCAGGAAAAAGTTACCCATTTCTTCCTGAAGTTTTTCTGAAAAATAAAATGGAAACACTCGTGTGAATGTCACAGGAACCAATAGAGAAAACAAAAATGAGTAGAAAATTTCCAGTGCACAGTAAATTGGTAGGATGAATGTAATTAGAAAAAAAAAAAAGAACAAAAACAACAGCTACAAAAACCCTGAAACAATATCAAGGAAGCATATTTTTATTTTGGAAAAGTAAGAAAGGGGAATAAACTTTCTCAATTGATTGAATAAAAGAAGAATTGTGAAGATTCGGATAGAAATACCAAATAGGATTTTATCTCATATATATTTCTTTTATGGATAGTTTTAAGGATATAAATAATTCAAGATTTGGGTCAAAATGTATATTTAATAAAATAAAATAATTTGATAAATGTTATTGGTAGCAATTTATTGAAATTGATTTTTAATTTCAAAAATCTTTCCTAGTATTTCAGATTACACAAGGTATCTTTAAGTGAAACATAATTTGTATAATTAATGGTCAACATATATTTAAGTCCTGAGAAACTCTTTTATTAGATGTCACAGCCATCAAGAAAGCAAATGACTATCATGATGGGATACAATATTTTTTGAAATCTGATGGTTTCCAATTCTATGCTTTTAACAAAACTACAATAGAATTTAATTGAGTTTTCGACTGGCAGAACTTTCAAAATTAGTTTTGATTAACCTGTATTCTCTGATTTTATCATTTACCTCAGAAGAAGTTCAAAGAATTGAGTGATGTGGCTCTAACCACATTCATTCCATTCCTATTAACATATATAAGTACATAATTTCTCAGCACATAAATCTTTTATAAACAAACAGAAATAAAATGGAATAAAATTAATGTTGATTATTAACTCATTTACTTGAAGGGAAATATAATGAGTTAATGGAGGTAAAGGAATGCTAGAATCACTACTAAATGTTAGAAGCCTGCTTTAAACTCTCATTTTATCTCTTTCCCAGAATGTGACTCTAGTGTTTATCATTTTTTTCAGATGTACACCATTATATTTTGATTTCTATGTAGACTACCTCATGTACACCATCCAAAGACTAATTACCATCCATCACCATACACATTTGCCCTTTTACTCCTTTCAACCTCCCCACTCCCCCCCCTTCTGCTCTGGTAACCACCAACCTAATCTCTATATCTATGTATTTGTTGGTTGTTGTTGCTGCTGTTTTTTATCTTCCACATACGAGTGAAACCATACAGTACTGGGCTTTCTCTGTCTCACTTATTTCACTTAGCATAATATCCTCAAGGTCCTTCAATCTTGTTGCAATGGCAAGATTTCATCCTTTTTAAGATTGAACCATATTCTTTTGTATATATCCACCACATCATCTTTTTCCATTCATCCACTAATGAGCACTTAGATTGCTTCCAAGTCTTGGCTATTGTGAGTAATGCAGCAATGAACATAGGGGTGCAAATATCTTTTTTGAATTAGACAAAAAAAGAACATGTTTTCATGTTCTTTGGATAAATACCCAGAAATGGAACAGCTGGATCATATGGTAATTTTATTCTTAATTTTTTGAGGAATCTCTGTAGTGTTTTCCATGGTGTTCACACAGTTTATATTCCCACCAGCAGTGTACGAGTGTTCCTTTTTCTCCACATCTGCTCCAACCCTTGTTATTTCTTGTCATTTTAATTATGGCCATTCTGATGGGTGTGAGGTTATTTCTCACTGTTGTTTTGATTTTCATTTCCCTGATAGTTAGTGATGTAGAACACATTTTCATGTGCCTGTTGACCATCTATATATATTCTTTTGAACAATGTCTGTGTAGATTCTTTGCTAATTTTGTAATTGGGTTGTTTTATTGTTGCTCTTGAGTTATACGAGTTCCTCATATACTTTGGAAGTTAACTCCTTATCAGATATGATCTGCAAAAACCTTCTCCAAATTGTTAGGTTATCTTTTCATTTTGTTGATGGTTTCCTTTGCCATGCACTAGCTTGATGTAGTCCCATTTGTCGATTTTTCTTTTTTGTTTCCCTTGCCTGGGCAGACATGTTATTCAAAAAGATACTACTAAGACTGATGTCAAAGCCTGTAATGCCTATATTTCCTTGTAGAAGTTTCATAGTTTCAGGTCATACATTCAAGTCTTTAATACATTTTGAGCTAATTTTGGGGTATGGTGTAAGATAACGGTCTATGTTCACTCTTTTTCATGGGCTATCTAGTGTTCCCAAACATTTAAAACACACTGCTGTTCCCAGAATTAATAGATGTGTCAGTAAAAGTGAAAATGGTTAAACGATGCTTTCTATGGTTGGAAAGGAAAAAGAACACTGTAAAATATTTGTATACATGGGAGCACTAGGGTAATATGTTCAAGGACAGTCGAAAGTGAGCCTCAAGTTCACACTTGACCACTAGGAGACAACAGACTTTACCCTCTTTCAAAGGACAATGAAGGGAAAAACCTCATTCACCAAGGTAGGACTGTTCTCCCATGTTTTAAGGTTTGAAGTAAGGAGGCACGGAAGTAGAGGGATATCAGACAACTTACCAAAGTTTTCCTTAAGTTCCTCTGGAAAAAAGTAGCAAAGTTCAATGTCAATTTCACAGCATGGACATGCGAAAACAAATTCAAATTTGGTAAAATTCAGTATTTAAAATTACCACTATCAAGGTTTAGGTGACCTCACTCTCACATGCACAAACACACAGCAAGAGCCATACACAGTGCCTCAGGCAAACAGTGGAATATGTTATAGTGACTTGCCTTTTTCATGTTCAGTCCTCTCTGAAAAGTAAAGGAAGAAAGGAACAATTTATTGCACATGAAGGTACATTGCCAGGATGGGAGGAGCACCGACATATGAAACCCTTTCATAGCTTACCCTGTGGTGCAAATTGACCCATATTTGTGAGAATTAGAACCATAAGGTTCCAAAGGACATCTCACCCATCAGAGGCACACTTGTTTTACATCCCTCCTCTCCTGGGTAAAAGGAATTAAGATAGGAAAGGAAACCATGAGGAGAAGAATGATAGGACTTCCTTTAGGATTAAGAATATCAATCAGTCTTCTTTTGTCGAGCTGTCCCATTTTTCAGAGGCCATGCAGACATGCAGACACATATGAGTCAGGCACTCCAAAAGTGATGAGGAAGCAGACAGTAAAGGCACCCATCTTTCCCATCTCTATCTGGACCAGTACTCATATGGAACATACTGTGTACATTGAGGAGATAAATTTCTAAATTCCATTCCAAAGAAAACAAGAGTATGACTGGAAAACATCACTGGAAATGCAGGATGTAAAAGTGTAAGGATTCTATCATGTGTCCTTTGGGAAACAGGCCAGGACAATAGCTGTCTGTGTTGTTACAGACCACACTGAGAATTCACATACATTAGATTGGAACTTTCCTTAAGTCATACAGTCCTTCTACTAATATTTAGAATAAACTGCAGCTTGCCGATTGGATCATTGTGGCAATAAAAATGCCAAAGAATAAATACCAATCAGTGTGGTTGGACATTTTTTAAAACTTAGGAGAAAAATTGGAATGCATTTAGATGCATGGGAACACTTGGGTAATATGTTCAAGGGCAAAGGGAGAGTGACCCTGATGTCACACCTGTCCAATGAATGATATCAGTTATAACAACAACTTTGAACACACAATGGATAGAGATGCTTCACTCAGCAGTTTGGGATCTTGTCTTCTGTTTTGGTGTATTGGGTAAGTATGAGTTGCATATGCATGGGCCCTGAAACTTGAAACATACAAAAGAAATCTTAAGTTAGAATCTTTTTCAGAAATAAATATATAATAAAACCCATATGCCAATCAATGTAATGTGCTTCATTTTGCCAACTTCTTAAAGAAATTCTGGGAAATGTCTGCAGTACAGAAGAAGCCAATGTTTCCAGGGATGTCATGAGATGAAATGCAAATAAGAAGGAATGGAAGAGGATGGAGGGAAGAGGAACTGAAACGGACAGAACTTAAAATGGAAGAAGCCCAACACCATCCAATTTGAGTGGGAAAAGTCAACACTCAGGAGAAGTGCATGTAAATGGATGGCTTAGAGATATAATGACAGTGCTCTCTCAGAGGCCAAGAAACCAGGCATCCTAAGGAGCTATGGAAGTACAGGGATATCAGACAACTTACCAAAGTTTTTCTGAAGTTTCTCTAGAAAAAATAGCAAAATTCAATGTCAATTTCACAGGATGGACACGTGAAAACAAATTCAGATTTCTTAAAATTCAGTATTTAAAATAACCACTATCAAGGTTTAGCTCATCTCCCTCTCTCTCTCTCTCTCTCTCTCTCTCACACACACACACACACACACACACACACACAGCAAAAGACATACACAGTGGCTCAGGGAAACAGTGGAATTCATTATAGGTTCTTGTCTTTACAACGCTCAGTCTTCACTGAAAGTAAACAAAGAAAGGAACAATAGGAAAGCTACAGAAGATGGCGGTGTGAACAGACGTTGAACTCACCTCCTCCCACGAACACAACCAGGTTACAACAATTATTGGAAGAATTACCCTGGATTGAAAACTGAAAACTGGATAAAAAGAGCCCCCATGACAAGGGTGACAAAGGCAGAAGAGGCAGTAATTCTGGCCGGAGAGGAAAACAGCCACCTTTGGGAGCAGCAGAGCTTCTCAGCAGGCCAGGCAGCAGCCACCCTAAGGTACGCAGCCCTCCCTGGAGGAGTGAGGTCCGGAGTGGTGGTGATACTGCTATAAGCATCCTTTAGACTCAGCCCAACTGGGACGGGTGTCTTACTGTCTGGCTTTGCTGACTATTAACTGCAGCGAGGACACCCCCAGAAAAGCTATCGGCCAAAAGCTGAAAAGACCTGGGTTGTAAAGGGCCCATGCACAAACTCACTCATTACAGCAACCTAAAATCACCAGAGAGAAGGCTAACAGTCCTTTGGTGAAATGAGACTCACTTTGTGGGCTCTGGGGGCATCTTGGTGAGAGGAGGGACCTCTCCAGAGACTGAGACATTGGTGGGGGCCATTGTTCTGAGCTGGTCCAGGCATGCTGTTATGGACACCGGTGGGGGCCATTGATGTGCATCCCTTGGGTTGTTAGCCCAGGGGTCGGCCACACCCATTAGAGTACAGACTTAATCCAGTTCAGCCAGGGCAGGCAACACCCCCTAGGGACTGGCCCACCTAACAGCAAGCCCTCAGGCTACTTTTCAGCCTGCATTGACTGGGTGCCTTGATCCTCTACAGGCAGGCAAGGGTGTCTGCCTCTGTGGGGCAGGGCTTGTATGAGGACCAGGTGAACTGTGGGGGGCATTGGGGGTGAGGGGGGTTCTGCTGTGTGGCATTGGGATATGCTCCAGGGAGCTGAGAAGTGTGCATGGACCAGGACTGTGTTGACAGTGCATGTGGTCCTGTAGGGGGTGAGGCTTATCAGCAACAGAAGAGTTGTGCTTCACAAATAGTCATAAAAAGGATCAGCCCCACCTTCCAAAGCCTGAAACAATTGAGCGCCCCCATGCCAAGGGCTAGCCCCACTCAGCTGCACTCTAAGAGAACTGACAACAGCCTTGTTGGCCTCAGGCCTATCACAACTGTATGCCCCTGAGCCTAGCAACCAGCTACACTGGGTACCAACCCAATTAAGAGGACAATTGCAAAAAGAGTGTGCTGATAGACTTTGTAGCCAATAGTGCTGAGGCTCCCCAAACCAGATTTACAAACAGCTGGCCAGGGAGGGAAAGATCATACTCCCTGGGTACCTGCCATGGAGGCAACCCTGTCACAGCAGAAGGACACAAGTAGCCCACAAAGGGGTCACTCCTGGATCTTATGGTCTGGTGACGAGAGGGAAGCACACTGCTAGGCCTCATAAGGCATCTCATACATAAGGCCACTTCTTCAAGATCAGGAGACATAGCCGACTCACTTAATACAAAGACAACAACACAGAGAAAGAGGCATAATGAGGAGGCAAAAGAATACTTTCCAAGCAAGGGAACAGTACAAAACCCCAGGAAAAGAACTGAGTGAAACAGAAACTAGCAATCTGCTCGACAAAGAATTCAAAGAAAATATAATGAGGATGCTCATAGAAGAATGGATGAACACAGTGAGCACATCAGCAAAGAATTGGAAGATATAAAAAAGAACCAATCAGAAATGAAGAATTCAATACTCGAAATGAGAAATTCAGTAGAGCGACTCAAAGGCAGAGTAGAGGAAGCAGAAGAATGGATCAGTGAGCTAGATGAAAGACTAGAGGAAATCACCCAAGCAGAACAGAAAAGAGAAAAAAGAATTAGACAGAATGAGAGCAGTGTAAGGGAACTCTGGGACAATATCAAGCACACTAACATTCCGATTATAGGGGTCCCAGAAGGAGAAGAGAGAGATAAAGGGGCAGAAAATTTATTTGGTGAAATAATAGAGGAAAATTTTCCTCACCTGAGGAAGGAAACAGACATCCAAGTTCAGGAAGCACAGAGAGCTCCAAACAAGAGAAGCCCAAAGAGGCCCACAGCAAGACATGTTATAATCAAAATCTCTAAAATGGAAGACAAAGAGAGAATCTTACAAGCAGCAGGAGAAAGGCCACAAGTGACATATAAAGGGAAGCCCATCAGGCTATCAGTGGACTTCTCAGTCAAGACTCTACAGGCGAGAAGAGAATGGCATGACATACTTAAAATGCTAAAAGGAAAAAACCTACAACCAAGAATACTCTATCCATCAAGGTTGTCATTTAGAATGGAAGAAGAGATAAAGAGCTTCCGAGACAAGCAAAAATTAAAGGAGTTTTTCACTAAGAAACCAGTTCTGCAAGAAATGCTGAAGGGACTCATTTAAGTGGGAAAGCAATGACCCCAAATAGAGATTAAAAAAAATTATCAAGAAAACAAAACAACAACAACAAAAAAACAGGCAATGAAATCACTTGTAAGGTAAAAATATAGTAAAGGCAGCAGATCAACTACCTGTGAAGATAATATGAAGGTTAAAAGACAAATGTACTAAAATCACCTATTTCAATGATAAGAGGGTAATGGATATACACACACTAAACAAAAGACTATATATGATGTGAAAAACATATAACGTGGGAGGAGGGGAGTGAAAAAGTAGAGCTTTTAGAAAGAGGTCAAGCTAAAGAGTCTATCTACTCAATATAGACTGTTATATGCATAGTATATTAAATAGGATCTTCATGGTAACCACAAATCAGAAACCTATAACAAGCAGGAAAAGAAAGTAAGACAAAAGAAATTAAACATGTTACTAAAGATAGCCATCAAACCACAAGGGAAGAGAGCAAGAGAAAAAGAAAAGAACAGAGACGAATTACTAAAACCCCCAGAAAAAAGAAAAAGTGACAAAATGGCAATAAATACATATTTATCAGTAGCTACTTTAAATGTCAATGGACTAAACGCTCCAACCAAATGCCTAGGGTGGCCAATTGGATAAAAAAACAAGACCCATGTATATGCTGCATACAAGAGACACACTTCAGACCTACAGACACTCACAAACTGAAAGTGAAAGGGTGGAAAAAGATATTCCATGAAAATGGCAAAGAAAAGAAAGCAGGGGTAGCAAGACTTATATCAGACAAAATAGACGTTAAAACAAAAACTGTAATAAGAGACAAAGACGGGCACTACAATGATAAAGGGAACAATCCAATAAGAAAGTATAACACTTGTAAATATCTATGCACCCAACATAGGAGCACCTAAGTATATAAAGCAATTATTAACAGACATAAGAGGAGAAATAGACAGTAACACAATAATAGTAGGGGACTTTAACACTCCAGTTACACCAATGGATAGATCATCCAAACAGAAGATCAATAAGGAAACACTGGCCCTCAAGGACACATTAGACCAGATGGACTTAGTACATACATACAGAACATTCCATCCAAAAACCAGAGAATACACATTCTTTTCAAATGTCTGTGGAACATTCTTCAGGATTGATCACATATTAGGCCACAAAACATTTCTCAATAAATTTAAGAAGATCAAAATTATATCATGCATCTTTTCTGACCACAAAGGTATGAAAGTGGAAATGAACTACAGAAAGAAAACCAGAAAAGCCACACAAATGTGGAGATTGAACAAAATCCTACTGAACAATGACTGGGTCAATGAAGAAATCAAAGAAGAAATCAAAAAATTCCTGGAGACAAATGAAAATGAAAACATGACATGCCAAAATCTGTGGGATACAGCACAAGCGGTTCTATGAGGGAAGTTTATAGCAATTCAGGCCTATCTCAACAAAGAAGAAAAATCCCAAATAGACAATCGAAAAGTTCACCTAAAGGTACTGGAAAAAGAACAACAAACAAAGCCCAAAATCAGCAGAAGGAAGAAAATAATGAAAATCAGAGTAGAAATAAACGAAATAGAGTAAAAAAAAAAAAAAACACAATAGAAAAAATGTAACCAAGAGCTGGTTCTTCAAAAAGATAAACAAAATTGGCAAACTCTTAGCTAGACTCACCAAGAAAAAAAGAAAGAAGGCTCAAATAAATAAAATCAGAAATGAAAGAGGAGAGATTACAACGGACACCTCAGAAATACAAAAGATAATAAGAGAATACTATGGAAAGATATACGCCAACAAATTGGATAATCTAGAAGAAATGGATAAATTCTTAGTAACATACAACCTTCCAAAACTGGACCAAGAAGATGTAGAAAATTTGAATAGATTGATCAACAGTAAGGAGATTGAAACAGCCATCAAAAACTTCCCAAGAAATAAAAGTCCAGGACCAGATGGCTTCCCTGGTGAATTCTACCAAACGCTCAAAGAAGACTTAATACCTATCCTTCTCAAACTCTTCCAAAAAATTGAAGAGGAGGGAGGCTTCCTAACCCCTTCTATGAAGACAACATTATCCTGATACCAAAACCAGACACGGACAACACAAAAAAAGAAAATTACAGGCCAATATCACTGATGAACATCGATGCAAAAATCCTCAACAAAATACTAGCAAATGGAATACAACAATACATTAAAAAGATCATACATCATGATCAAGTGGGTTTCATTCCAGGGATGCAGGGAAGGTTCAACATCCACAAATCTATCAATGTGATACACCACATTAACAAAATGAAGAATAAAAATCACATGATCATCTCAATAGACACAGAGAAAGAATTTGACAAGATACAACATCCATTTATGATAAAAACTCTAAATAAAATGGGTATAGAAGGAAAATACCTCAACATAATAAAGGCCATATATGACAAACCAGCAGCAAATGTCATTCTCAATGAAGAAAAACTGAAAGCTATCTCTGTAAGAACAGGAACCAGACAAGGATGCCCACTGTCACCACTCTTATTTAACATACTATTGGAAGTCCCAGCCAGAGCAATCAGGCAAGAAAACGAAATAAAAGGGATCCACATTGGAAAAGAAGAAGTGAAACTGTCATTCTTTGCAGGTGACATGATTTTATATCTAGAAAACCCTAAAGAGTCACTAAAATATTTTTAGAAATAATATAGGAATACAGTCAAGTAGCGGGATACAAAATCAATGTACAAAAATCGGTTGCGTTACTATACACTAACAATGAAGTAGCAGAAAGAGAAATTAAGAATACAATTCCATTTACAATTGCAAGAAAAAGAATAAAATACCTAGGAATAAACTTAACCAAAGAGGTGAAAGATCTGTACACCGAAAACTATAAAACATTGTTGAAAGAAATTGAAGAAGACACAAAGAAATGGAAAAATATTCCGTGCTCTTGGATTGGAAGAATTAACATTGTTAAAATGTCTATACTTCCTAAAGCAATCTATAGATTCAATGCAATCCCTATTAAAGTTCCAACAACATATTATACAGAAAGAGAGTAAAGAATCCTAAAATTTATATGGAACAACAAAAGACCCCCGAATAGCCAAAGGATTCCTCAGAAAAAAGAACAAAGCTGGAGGTATCACACTCCCTGATTTCAAATTATACTACAAAGCCATAGTAACCAAAACAGCATGGTACTGGCACAAAAACAGACACACAGATCAATGGAACAAAATTGAGAGCACAGAAGTAAACCCACACGTTTATGGACAGCTAATATTCGACAAGAGAGTCAAGTGCATACGATGGAGAAAGGAGAGTCTCTTCAATAAATGGTGTTGGGAAAACTGGACAGCCACATGCAAAAGAATGAGAGTAGACCATTCTCTTACACCATGCACAAAAATCAACTCAAAATGGATTAAAGACTTGAATGTAAGACCTGAAACTGTGAGACTTCTAGAAGAAAACATAGGCAGTATGCTCTATGACATTGGTCTGAGCAGCATATTTTCAAGTCCCATGTCTGACTGGGCAAGCAAAACAAAAGAAAAAGTGAACAAATGGGACTACATCAAACTAAAAACTTCTTTACAGCAAAGGAAACCATCAACAAAATGAAAAGACAACCTAACAATTGGGAGAAGATATTTGCAAACCATCTATCAGCTAAGGGGTTAATATCCAAAATATACAAAGAACTCATACAGGTCAAAAACAAAAAACCCAACAATCCAATTAGAAAATGGACAAAAGATCTGAACAGAGATTTCTCCAAAGAAGATATACAGATGGCCAACAGGCATATGAAAAGATTCTCAACATCATTAGTTATTAGGGAAAAGCAAATCAAAACTACCATGAGGTATCACCTCACTCCGGTCAGAATGGCTATAATTAAGAAGACAGGAAACAACAAATGTTGGAGAGGGTGTGGAGAGAAGGGAACCCTTGTTCACTGCTGGTGGCAGTGCAAACTGGTGCAGCCACTATGGAGTATCCTCAGAAATTTAAGGATAGATCTACCATATGATCCAGCTATTCCACTGCTGGGTATTTATCCAAAGAAATTGAAAACACAAAGGCATAAAGATACTTGTACCCCTATGTTCATTACGGCATTATACACAATAGCCAAGACATGGAAGCAACCTAGTGCCCATCAAAGGATGAATGGATAAAGAAGACGTGGTATTTATACACGATGGACTACTACTCAGCCATAAGAAATGACGAAATCTGGCCATTTGTGACAACATTGATGGACCTTGTGGGTATTATGCTGACTAAGCCAGAGGGAGAAAGTCAAATACCATATGATCTCAATTATAAGTAGAAGATAAAAACAATGACAAAAAAAAAACACATAGCATTGGAGATTGGACTGGTGGTTACCATTGGGGAAGGAGGGAGAAGGGAGGGTACAGGGATGATTAGGCTCACACGTGAGGGGATGGACTACACTTAGTTTTCGGGTGATGAACATGATGTAATGTACACAGAATTCAAAATATGATGTACATCCAAAAAAGATAAAAAATTTAAAAAAGAATTTAATAAGCAAATTGATTTCAGAAATATTAATATATTGAAGAACAAAGTAACCAAAGATTTCAATTATATTTTTAAGTGTAAGATGTTGCGTATACTTGGAATAATGTCTGATTATTTTCTCCAACCAAATTAATTTTTGAAATAACAAAGTAATGGGACAAAAGAAAAAAAAGAAAGAATGGAAAAATATCTTGCAAAAAAAAGGTACATTGTCAGGATGGGAAGAGCACCGACGTTTGAAACCCTTTCATAGTTTACTCTGTGATGCAAACTGACCCAATTTGAGAGAATCAGAACCTTAAGGTTCTAAAGGACCTCTCACCCATCAGAGGCACACTTGTTTTACATCCTTCTACTCGTAGGTTCAAAAGAAATTGAGATAGGAAAGGAAACCATGAGGGGAGGAATGAGAGGACTTCCTCTAGGATTAACAATATGAATCGGTCCTCTTTTGTCGAGCTGTCATGTTTGTCAGAAGCCCATGCAGACATGCAGCTATTCATGAGTCAGACAGTCCAAAGTGATGAGGAAGCGGACATTAAAGGTGCCCATCTGTCACAATCTCTATTGGGACAGGTAGTCATATGACACGTGCTATGTACATTGAAGAGATAAATTTGTAAATTCCATTCCAAAGAAATCAAAGTGTAACTGGAAAATGTCATTGGAAAAGGAGGAAGTAAAAGGGTAAGGATTCTATTACGTGTCCTTTGGGAATGAGGTAAGAACAATAGCTGCTTGTGTTGTTACAGAAAACATTCAGAATTGAGATACATTAGATTTGAATCTTCCTTATGTCATACAATCCTTCTACGATATTTGCTAAGAATTGCAGCTTGCCGATTTGATCACTGTGGCAATAAAAACGTCAAAGAATAAAGAGCTATCATTGTGGTCGGAAATTTTTTAAAAGTTAGGAGGAATATATAACGTAATTACACTCATGGGAAGACTTGGCTAGTATGCTTGAGGGCAGTGGGAGAGTGACCCTCATCTCACCCTTGACCAATGAATGATATCAGTTATAACAACAACTTTAAACACACAATGGATAGAGATGCTTCCCTCAGCTCTTTGGGATCTTCTCTTGTCTTTCGGTATAGTGGGTAAGTATGAATTTCATAGTCACGGGCCCTCAAACTTGGAACATACGAAAGAAGTCTTAAGTTAGAATGCTTTCCGGGAATATATCTGGAATAAAACCCATACGGGAACCAACGAAATGTCCTTCGTCTCGACAACTTCTTAAAGAAAGTCTGGGAAATGTCTGCAGCACAGAAGAAGCCACTGTTTCCAGGGATGGCATGGGATGAAATGCAAATAGCAGGAACGGAAGAGAATGGAGGGAGGAATGGAAACGGACAGAACTTAAAATGGAGGAAGCTCAACACCATCCGATTTGCATCGGTAACGTCAACACTCAGGAGAAGTGCACATAAATGGATGAATTAGAAATATTTGTCAGGGGTCTCACAGACGAGAAGAAACCAGGCATCCTAAGGAACTATTGAAGTAGAGGGATATGAAACAACTTACCAAAGTTTTTCTTGAGTTCCTCTGAAAAAAAATAGCAAAGTTCAATGTCAATCACACAGGGTGGAAATGGGAACACATTCAAATTTCTTGAAATTCAGTATTTAAAATTACCGCCATCACGGTTTCGCTCACGTCACTCTCCCTCACTGACACACACTCATACACCCCACCCCACACACAAACACACCCACACAGCAAGGAACATATACAGTGCCTCAGGCAAACAGTGGAATATGTTAAAGGAACTTGTCTTTTTCACGTTCAGTCTTCACTGAAAAGGAAAGGAAGAAAGGAAAGCTTTCTTGCAAATGAAGCTACAATGCCAGGATGGGAGGAGCACCGCCATTTGAAACCCTTTCGTAGTTTACACCGTGTGCAAAATGACCCATATTTGTGAGAACCAGAACCCTACGGTTGCAAAGGACATCTCACCCATGGGAGGCACAGTTGTTGTACATCCCTCCACTCCTAGGTGCAAAAGCAATTAAGATAGGAAAGGGAACCATGAGGGCAGGAATGATAGGACTTCCTGTAGGATTACGAATATCAGTCAGTCCTGTTTTGTCGAGCTGTACCATTTTTCAGAAGACCATGCAGACATGCAGACATACAGGAGTCAGGCACTGCAAAAGTGATGAGGAAGCGGACAGTAAAGGCACCCAGCTGTCCTAATCTCTAGCTGGACCAGTAGTCATGTGACACGTGCTACGTACATGGAAGAGATAAATTTCTAAATTCCACGCCAAAGAAAACAAGAGTATACCTGGAAAACGTCATTGGAAAGGGAGGAGTTGAAAATGTAAGGATTCTATTGCGTGTCCTTGGGGAAACAGGCCAGGCCATTAGCTGCCCGTGTTGTTACAGAACACATTCAGAATTGAGACACATTAGATTTGAACCTTCCTTAGGCCATACAATCCTTGTACCAACATTTAGAAGAAATTGCAGCTTGCCGATTTGATCATCGTGGCAATAAAAATGTCAAAGAATAAAGAGCGAGCAGTGTGGTTGTAATGCTTTTGAACTTAGGGGAAAGGATGGAACGTATTTCGATGCATGGGAACACTTGGGTAATATGTTCGAGGGCAGAGGGCAGTGATCCTCATCTCACACTTGACCAGTGAACGATATCAGTTACAACAACAATTTAGAAGACACAACGGATAGAGATGCTTCACTCAGCAGTTTGGGATCTTCTCTTCCCTTTTTGTGTATTGGGTAAGTATGAGTTGCATAGGCATGGGCCCACAAACTTGGAACATACGAAAGAAGTCTTAAGATGTTTTCCAGAAATATATATGGAATAAAACCCACAAGCCTATCAACGTAATATCCTTCGTTTCGCCGACTTCTTATAGAAACTCAGGGAAATGTCTACAGCACAGAAGAAGCCAATGTTTCCAGGGACGGCATGGCATGAGATGGAAATAGCAGGAATGGAAGAGGAAGGAGGGAAAAGGAACAGAAACAGACAGAACTTAGAACGGAGGAAGCCCAACACCATCCGATTTGACTGTGAAAAGTCAACACTCAGGAGAAGCACATGTAAATGGATGAATTAGACATAATTTGGCAGGGGTCTCACAGAGGCCAAGAAACCAGGCATCCTAAGGAACCATTGAAGTAGAGGGATATGAAACAACTTACCAAAGTTTTTCTTGAGTTCCTCTGAAAAAAAGCAGCGAAGTTCAATGTCAATTTAACAGGATTGAAATGCGAACACATTCAAATTTCATAAAATTCAGTATTTAAAATTACCACTATCAGGGTTTAGCTCACCCCACTCTCTCTCTTTCACACACACACACACACACACACACACACACACACACACACACACAGACACACACAGCGAGGAACATACACAGAGTCTCAAACAGTGGAATACATATAGGAACTTGTCTTTTTCGTGTTCAGTCTTCACTGAAAAGTAAAGGAAGAAAGGAAAAATTTCTTGCAAATGAGGGTACATTTTCAGGATGGGAGGAGGATTGCCATTTGAAACTCTTTCATAGTTTCCTGCGTGATGGAAATTGACCCATATTTGTGACAATCAGAACCGTAATGTTCCAAAGGACATCTCACCCATCAGAGGCACACTTGTTTTACACACTTCCACTCCTAGGTGCAAATGCACTTAAGATAGGAAAGGAAACCATGAGGCAGAGAATGACAGGACTTCCTCTAGGAGTAAGAACGTGAATCAGTGCTCTTTTGTTGAGCCGTCACTTTCGTGAGAAGACGATGCAGACATGCAGACCTACATGAGTCAGGCACCCCAAAAGTGATGAGGAAGCGGACAGTAAAGGCACTCATCTGTCCCAATGTCGATCTGGACCAGTAGTCATATGACACGTGCTACGTATGTTGAAGAGATCAATTGTAAATTCGATTTCAAAGAAAAGAAGAGCATACGTGGAAAACATCATTGGAAAAGGAGGGCATAAAAATCTAAGGACTCTATTACGTGTCCTTTGTGAAACAGGCCAGGACAACGGCTGCCTGTGTTGTTACAGAACACATTGAGAATAGCGAATAACAGAGAATAATAGAGAATAGAGAATAACAAAGTAGCTTTAAATCTGCCTGAGGTCATATGATCCTTCGACTAGTATTTAGAATAAATTGCAGTTTGCCGATTAGATCATTGTGGCAATAAAAATGCCAAAGAATAAAGAGTTATCACTGTGGTCGGAAATTTTTAAAACTTTGAAGAAAATATGTAACCTCATAAGATGCATGGGAACACTTGGGTAATACGTTCGAGGGCAGAGGGAGAGTGACCCTCAGGTCACACTTGACCAATGAATGATATCAGTTATAACAACAACTTTGAGCAAAGAATGGATCGAGATGCTTCACTCAGCCGTTTGGGATCTTCTCTTCTTTTGCACTGTGTTGAGTAAGTATGAGTTGTATAGGCATGGGCCCACAAGCTTGGAACATATGAAGGAAGCCTTAAGATAGGATGTTTTCCAGAAATATACATAGAATAAAGCGACTATGGTAATCAAGGTAACGTCCTTCGTTTCGCCATCTTCGAATAGAAAATCTGGGACGTGTCTGCAGCACAGAAGAAGCCAATGTTTCCAGAGACGGCATGGGATGAGATGCAAATAGCAGGAACGGAAGAGGATGGAGGGAAGAGGAACGGAAACAGACAGAACTTAGAACGGAGGAAGCCCAACACCATCCGATTTGAGTGTGAAAAGTCAACACTCAGGAGAAGTGCACGTAAACGGATGAATTAGAGATATTTTGTCAGGGGTCTCACAGAGGATAAGAAACCAGGCATCCTAAGGAACTATTGAAGTAGAGGGATATGAAACAACTTACCAAAGTTTTCCTTGAGTTCCTCTGAAAAAAAATAGCAAAGTTCTATGTCAATCTCACAGGGTGGAAATGCGAACACATTCACATTTCTTGAAATTCAGTATTTAAAATTACTGCCATCAGGGTTTCGCTCACGTCACTCTCCCTCACTGACACACACTCATACACCCCACCCCACACACAAACACACCCACACAGCAAGGAACATATACAGTGCCTCAGGCAAACAGTGGAATATGTTAAAGGAACTTGTCTTTTTCACGTTCAGTCTTCACTGAAAAGGAAAGGAAGAAAGGAAAGCTTTCTTGCAAATGAAGCTACAATGCCAGGATGGGAGGAGCACCGCCATTTGAAACCCTTTCGTAGTTTACACCGTGTGCAAAATGACCCATATTTGTGAGAACCAGAACCCTACGGTTGCAAAGGACATCTCACCCATGGGAGGCACAGTTGTTGTACATCCCTCCACTCCTAGGTGCAAAAGCAATTAAGACAGGAAAGGGAACCATGAGGGCAGGAATGATAGGACTTCCTGTAGGATTACGAATATCAGTCAGTCCTGTTTTGTCGAGCTGTACCATTTTTCAGAAGACCATGCAGACATGCAGACATACAGGAGTCAGGCACTGCAAAAGTGATGAGGAAGCGGACAGTAAAGGCACCCAGCTGTCCTAATCTCTAGCTGGACCAGTAGTCATGTGACACGTGCTACGTACATGGAAGAGATAAATTTCTAAATTCCACGCCAAAGAAAACAAGAGTATACCTGGGAAACGTCATTGGAAAGGGAGGAGTTGAAAATGTAAGGATTCTATTGCGTGTCCTTGGGGAAACAGGCCAGGCCATTAGCTGCCCGTGTTGTTACAGAACACATTCAGAATTGAGACACATTAGATTTGAACCTTCCTTAGGCCATACAATCCTTGTACCAACATTTAGAAGAAATTGCAGCTTGCCGATTTGATCATCGTGGCAATAAAAATGTCAAAGAATAAAGAGCGAGCAGTGTGGTTGTAATGCTTTTGAACTTAGGGGAAAGGATGGAACGTATTTCGATGCATGGGAACACTTGGGTAATATGTTCGAGGGCAGAGGGCAGTGATCCTCATCTCACACTTGACCAGTGAACGATATCAGTTACAACAACAATTTAGAAGACACAACGGATAGAGATGCTTCACTCAGCAGTTTGGGATCTTCTCTTCCCTTTTTGTGTATTGGGTAAGTATGAGTTGCATAGGCATGGGCCCACAAACTTGGAACATACGAAAGAAGTCTTAAGATGTTTTCCAGAAATATATATGGAATAAAACCCACAAGCCTATCAACGTAATATCCTTCGTTTCGCCGACTTCTTATAGAAACTCTGGGAAATGTCTACAGCACAGAAGAAGCCAATGTTTCCAAGGATGGCATGAGATGAAATGGAATTAGCAGGAATGGTAGCGGAGAGTGGGAAGAGGAATGGTAACTGACAGAACACGACATGGGAAAAGCACGGTGGGAACTGTCAACACCCAGGAGAAGTGGGTGTAAATGGATGCCTTAGAGACATAATGGCAGGGGTCTCACAGAGGCCAAGAAACCAGGCATCCTTAGGAGCTGTGGAAGTAGAGGGTTATCAGATTCCTTACCAAAGCCTTTCTTAAGTTCCTCTCAAAAAAAAAAAAAAAAAAGAAAGAAAGAAACAGTTCGGAGGCCGGAAATGCGGAAACAAATTCAAATTTCTTAAAATTCAGTATCTAAAATTACGACTTTCAAGCTGTAGCTGACCTCGCACTCAAACACACACACACAGGCACACACACAGAAAGAGAAATAAACAGTGGCTCAGATGAACAGTGGAATACGTCACAGGAACTTACCTTTGTCCTGTCCAGGCTCCACTGAAAAGTAAAGGAAGAAAGGAACATTTTATTACAAAGGAAGGTACATTGTCAGGATGCGAGGAGCACCGCCATTTTAAACTCTTTCCTAGTTTAGTCTGTGATGCAAATTGACCCATATTTGTGAGAATCCGAATCTCAAGGTTCCACAGGACATCTCACCCATCAGAGGCACACTTGTCTTACATCCCTCCACTCCTTGGGGCAAAAGGAATTAAGATAGGAAAGGAAACCCTGAGGGCAGAAATGATAGGACTTCCTCTAGGATTAAGACTATCAATCAGAACCGCTTTGCCGAGCTGTCCCGTTTTTCAGAAGCCAATGCAGACATGCGGACATACATGAGTCAGGCACTGCAGAAGGGATGAGGAAGCAGACAGCAAAGGCACCCATCTGTCCCATCTCTTTCTGGACCAGTAATCATATGAAACGTGCTATGTACACTGAAGAGGTAAATTTGTAAATTCCTTTCTAAAGAAAACAAGAGTATAACCGGAAAACGTCATTGGAAAAGGAGGAGGTAAAAATGTAAGGATTCTATTACGTGTCCTTGGGGAAACTGGCCAGGGCAATAGCTGCCTGTGTTGCTACAGAACAAACTGAGAATTGAGATACATTAGATTTGAACCTTCCGTAGGTCATACAATCCCTGTACCAGTATTTAGAAGAAGTTGCAGCTTGCCCATTTGATCCTTGAGGCAACAAAAACGTCAAGGAATACAGGGCGATCAGGGTGGTTGGAAATTCTCTACCAGTTAGGAGGAAATATGTAACATATTCACATGCATGGGAGGACTTGGGTAGTATGTTCGAGGGCAGGGGCAGAGTGACCCTCAGGTCACACTTCGCCAATGAAAGATATCAGTTATAACAACAACTTTGAACACTCAATGGGTCGAGATGCTTCACTCAGCACTTTGGGATCTTCTCCTCTGTTTCGTTGTACTGGGTACGTATGAGTTGCAGAGGCATGGGCCCTCCAATTTGGGACATACGAAAGAAGTCTTAAGTTATGATGTTTTTCAGAAATATATATAGAATAAAACCCATACGCCTATCAAAGTAATGTCCTTCACTTTGCCAGCTTCTTAAAGAAACTGTGGGAAACGTCTGCAGCACAGAACAAGCCAATGTTTCCGGGCAAGCATGGGATGAAATGGAAATAGCAGGAATGGAAGTGGACGGATGGAAGAGGAACGGACACGGATACATCTTAAAATGGAAGAAGCCCAACACCATGCAATTTGGGTGGGAACAGTCCACACTCAGGAGAAGTGCATTTAAATGGATGGCTTAGAGATATAAAGGCAGGGGTCTCACAGAGGCCAAGAAACCAGGCATCCTAAGGAGCTATGGAAGTAGAGGGATGTCAGACAACTTACCAAGGTTTATCTTAAGTTCCTCTGGAAAAAAATAGCAAAGTTCAATGTCTACTTCACAGGATGGAAATTTGAAAACAACTTGAAATTTCTTCAAATACAGTATTTAAAACTAACTCTAGCAAGATTTAGCTCACCTCACTCTCTCTGTCACACACACACACACGCAAACACACAGCAAGAGACATACACAGAGGCTCAGGTAAGCAGTGGAATACATTACAGGAACTTGCCTTTTTCTTGTTCAGTCCTTGCTGAAAAGTAAAGAAAGAGAGGAACAGTTTATTGCAAATGAAGGTACATGGCAGGATGGGAGGACCACCGTCACCTGAAACATTTTCCAGGTTTACTCTGTGATGCCAATGGACTCATATTTGTGAGAATCAGAACCTTAAGTTTACGAGGACATGTCACCCATCAGGGGCACTGGTGTTTTACGTCCCTCCACTCCTTGGGGCAAAAGCAATTAAGATAGGAAAGGAAACCATGAGGTGGGTAACGATAGGACTTCCTCTAGGATTAAGAAGACGAGTCAGTCCTCTTTTGTCGAGCTGTCATGCTTTTTAGGATATGATGCAGACATGCACACGTACATGAGACAGGGACTCCTCAAGTGATGAGGAGCAGACAGTAAGCACACCCATCTGTGCCGATCTCGATCTGGACCTGCAGTCACATGGCACGTGCTGTATACGTTCAAGAGATAAATTTGTAAATTCCGTTCCAAAGAAAACAAGTGTATAACGGGAAAACGTCATTGGAAAAGGAGGATGGAAAAACGTAATGATTCTATTACGCGTCCCTTGGGCAAGAGTGCAGGACAATAGCTGCCTGTGTTGTTACAGAACCCATTGAAAATTGCAATACAGTAGATTTGAACCTGCCCTAGGTCATACAATCCTTCTACCAATATTTAGAATAAATTGCAGCTTGCCGATTTGATCATTGTGGCAATAAAAACGTCAAAGAATAAGGAGCTATCATTGTGGTCGGAAATGTTTTAAAAGTTAGGAGGAATGTGTAACGTATTTACACGCATGGGAAGACTTGGCTAGTAAGCTTGAGGGCAGTGGGAGAGTGACCCTCATCTCACCCTTGACCAATGAATGATATCAGTTATAACAACAACTTTAAACACACAATGGATAGAGATGCTTCCCTCAGCTCTTTGGGATCTTCTCTTGTCTTTCGGTATAGTGGGTAAGTATGAATTTCATAGTCACGGGCCCTCAAACTTGGAACGTACGAAAGAAGTCTTAAGTTAGAATGCTTTCCGGGAATAAAACCCATACGGCAATCAACGAAATGTCCTTCGTTTCGACAACTTCTTAAAGAAAGTCTGGGAAATGTCTGCAGGACAGAAGAAGCCACTGTTTCCAGGGATGGCACGAGATGAAATGCAAATAGCAGGAACGGAAGAGAATGGAGGGAAGAGAAACGGAAACAGACAGAACTCAGAACGGAGGAAGCCCAACACCATCCGATTTGAGTGTGAAAAGTCAACACTCAGGAGAAGTGCACGTAAATGGATGAATTAGAGATATTTTGTCAGGGGTCTCACAGACGATAAGAAACCAGGCATCCTAAGGAACTATTGAAGTAGAGGGATATGAAACAACTTACCAAAGTTTTTCTTGAGTTTCTCTGAAAAAAAATAGCAAAGTTCAATGTCACTTTCACAGGATGGAAATGCGAACACATTCAAATTGTTTAAAATACAGTATTTAAAATTACCACTATCAAGGTTTAGCTCACCTCACTCTCCCTCACTCATACCCACACAAACACACACACACAAACAAACACACAGCGAGGAACATACACCGTGTCTCAGGCAAACAGTGGAATACATTATAGGAACTTGTCTTTTCTGTGTTCAGTCTTCTCTGAAAAGTAAAGGAAGAAAGGAAAAATTTCTTGCAAATGAGGGTACATTTTCAGGATGGGAGGAGGATTGCCATTTGAAACTCTTTCATAGTTTCCTGCGTGATGGAAATTGACCCATATTTGTGACAATCAGAACCGTAATGTTCCAAAGGACATCTCACCCATCAGAGGCACACTTGTTTTACACACTTCCACTCCTAGGTGCAAATGCACTTAAGATAGGAAAGGAAACCATGAGGCAGAGAATGACAGGACTTCCTCTAGGAGTAAGAACGTGAATCAGTGCTCTTTTGTTGAGCCGTCACTTTCGTGAGAAGACGATGCAGACATGCAGACCTACATGAGTCAGGCACCCCAAAAGTGATGAGGAAGCGGACAGTAAAGGCACTCATCTGTCCCAATGTCGATCTGGACCAGTAGTCATATGACACGTGCTACGTATGTTGAAGAGATCAATTGTAAATTCGATTTCAAAGAAAAGAAGAGCATACGTGGAAAACATCATTGGAAAAGGAGGGCATAAAAATCTAAGGACTCTATTACGTGTCCTTTGTGAAACAGGCCAGGACAACGGCTGCCTGTGTTGTTACAGAACACATTGAGAATAGCGAATAACAGAGAATAATAGAGAATAGAGAATAACAAAGTAGCTTTAAATCTGCCTGAGGTCATATGATCCTTCGACTAGTATTCAGAATAAATTGCAGTTTGCCGATTTGATCATTGTGGCAATAAAAATGCCAAAGAATAAAGAGTTATCACTGTGGTCGGAAATTTTTAAAACTTTGAAGAAAATATGTAACCTCATAAGATGCATGGGAACACTTGGGTAATACGTTCGAGGGCAGAGGGAGAGTGACCCTCAGGTCACACTTGACCAATGAATGATATCAGTTATAACAACAACTTTGAGCAAAGAATGGATCGAGATGCTTCACTCAGCCGTTTGGGATCTTCTCTTCTTTTGCACTGTGTTGAGTAAGTATGAGTTGTATAGGCATGGGCCCACAAGCTTGGAACATATGAAGGAAGCCTTAAGATAGGATGTTTTCCAGAAATATACATAGAATAAAGCGACTATGGTAATCAAGGTAACGTCCTTCGTTTCGCCATCTTCGAATAGAAAATCTGGGACGTGTCTGCAGCACAGAAGAAGCCAATGTTTCCAGAGACGGCATGGGATGAGATGCAAATAGCAGGAACGGAAGAGGATGGAGGGAAGAGGAACGGAAACAGACAGAACTTAGAACGGAGGAAGCCCAACACCATCCGATTTGAGTGTGAAAAGTCAACACTCAGGAGAAGTGCACGTAAACGGATGAATTAGAGATATTTTGTCAGGGGTCTCACAGAGGATAAGAAACCAGGCATCCTAAGGAACTATTGAAGTAGAGGGATATGAAACAACTTACCAAAGTTTTCCTTGAGTTCCTCTGAAAAAAAATAGCAAAGTTCTATGTCAATCTCACAGGGTGGAAATGCGAACACATTCACATTTCTTGAAATTCAGTATTTAAAATTACTGCCATCAGGGTTTCGCTCACGTCACTCTCCCTCACTGACACACACTCATACACCCCACCCCACACACAAACACACCCACACAGCAAGGAACATATACAGTGCCTCAGGCAAACAGTGGAATATGTTAAAGGAACTTGTCTTTTTCACGTTCAGTCTTCACTGAAAAGGAAAGGAAGAAAGGAAAGCTTTCTTGCAAATGAAGCTACAATGCCAGGATGGGAGGAGCACCGCCATTTGAAACCCTTTCGTAGTTTACACCGTGTGCAAAATGACCCATATTTGTGAGAACCAGAACCCTACGGTTGCAAAGGACATCTCACCCATGGGAGGCACAGTTGTTGTACATCCCTCCACTCCTAGGTGCAAAAGCAATTAAGACAGGAAAGGGAACCATGAGGGCAGGAATGATAGGACTTCCTGTAGGATTACGAATATCAGTCAGTCCTGTTTTGTCGAGCTGTACCATTTTTCAGAAGACCATGCAGACATGCAGACATACAGGAGTCAGGCACTGCAAAAGTGATGAGGAAGCGGACAGTAAAGGCACCCAGCTGTCCTAATCTCTAGCTGGACCAGTAGTCATGTGACACGTGCTACGTACATGGAAGAGATAAATTTCTAAATTCCACGCCAAAGAAAACAAGAGTATACCTGGGAAACGTCATTGGAAAGGGAGGAGTTGAAAATGTAAGGATTCTATTGCGTGTCCTTGGGGAAACAGGCCAGGCCATTAGCTGCCCGTGTTGTTACAGAACACATTCAGAATTGAGACACATTAGATTTGAACCTTCCTTAGGCCATACAATCCTTGTACCAACATTTAGAAGAAATTGCAGCTTGCCGATTTGATCATCGTGGCAATAAAAATGTCAAAGAATAAAGAGCGAGCAGTGTGGTTGTAATGCTTTTGAACTTAGGGGAAAGGATGGAACGTATTTCGATGCATGGGAACACTTGGGTAATATGTTCGAGGGCAGAGGGCAGTGATCCTCATCTCACACTTGACCAGTGAACGATATCAGTTACAACAACAATTTAGAAGACACAACGGATAGAGATGCTTCACTCAGCAGTTTGGGATCTTCTCTTCCCTTTTTGTGTATTGGGTAAGTATGAGTTGCATAGGCATGGGCCCACAAACTTGGAACATACGAAAGAAGTCTTAAGATGTTTTCCAGAAATATATATGGAATAAAACCCACAAGCCTATCAACGTAATATCCTTCGTTTCGCCGACTTCTTATAGAAACTCTGGGAAATGTCTACAGCACAGAAGAAGCCAATGTTTCCAAGGATGGCATGAGATGAAATGGAATTAGCAGGAATGGTAGCGGAGAGTGGGAAGAGGAATGGTAACTGACAGAACACGACATGGGAAAAGCACGGTGGGAACTGTCAACACCCAGGAGAAGTGGGTGTAAATGGATGCCTTAGAGACATAATGGCAGGGGTCTCACAGAGGCCAAGAAACCAGGCATCCTTAGGAGCTGTGGAAGTAGAGGGTTATCAGATTCCTTACCAAAGCCTTTCTTAAGTTCCTCTCAAAAAAAAAAAAAAAAAGAAAGAAAGAAACAGTTCGGAGGCCGGAAATGCGGAAACAAATTCAAATTTCTTAAAATTCAGTATCTAAAATTACGACTTTCAAGCTGTAGCTGACCTCGCACTCAAACACACACACACAGGCACACACACAGAAAGAGAAATAAACAGTGGCTCAGATGAACAGTGGAATACGTCACAGGAACTTACCTTTGTCCTGTCCAGGCTCCACTGAAAAGTAAAGGAAGAAAGGAACATTTTATTACAAAGGAAGGTACATTGTCAGGATGCGAGGAGCACCGCCATTTTAAACTCTTTCCTAGTTTAGTCTGTGATGCAAATTGACCCATATTTGTGAGAATCCGAATCTCAAGGTTCCACAGGACATCTCACCCATCAGAGGCACACTTGTCTTACATCCCTCCACTCCTTGGGGCAAAAGGAATTAAGATAGGAAAGGAAACCCTGAGGGCAGAAATGATAGGACTTCCTCTAGGATTAAGACTATCAATCAGAACCGCTTTGCCGAGCTGTCCCGTTTTTCAGAAGCCAATGCAGACATGCGGACATACATGAGTCAGGCACTGCAGAAGGGATGAGGAAGCAGACAGCAAAGGCACCCATCTGTCCCATCTCTTTCTGGACCAGTAATCATATGAAACGTGCTATGTACACTGAAGAGGTAAATTTGTAAATTCCTTTCTAAAGAAAACAAGAGTATAACCGGAAAACGTCATTGGAAAAGGAGGAGGTAAAAATGTAAGGATTCTATTACGTGTCCTTGGGGAAACTGGCCAGGGCAATAGCTGCCTGTGTTGCTACAGAACAAACTGAGAATTGAGATACATTAGATTTGAACCTTCCGTAGGTCATACAATCCCTGTACCAGTATTTAGAAGAAGTTGCAGCTTGCCCATTTGATCCTTGAGGCAACAAAAACGTCAAGGAATACAGGGCGATCAGGGTGGTTGGAAATTCTCTACCAGTTAGGAGGAAATATGTAACATATTCACATGCATGGGAGGACTTGGGTAGTATGTTCGAGGGCAGGGGCAGAGTGACCCTCAGGTCACACTTCGCCAATGAAAGATATCAGTTATAACAACAACTTTGAACACTCAATGGGTCGAGATGCTTCGCTCAGCACTTTGGGATCTTCTCCTCTGTTTCGTTGTACTGGGTACGTATGAGTTGCAGAGGCATGGGCCCTCCAATTTGGGACATACGAAAGAAGTCTTAAGTTATGATTAGAATAAAACCCATACGCCTATCAAAGTAATGTCCTTCACTTTGCCAGCTTCTTAAAGAAACTGTGGGAAACGTCTGCAGCACAGAACAAGCCAATGTTTCCGGGCAAGCATGGGATGAAATGGAAATAGCAGGAATGGAAGTGGACGGATGGAAGAGGAACGGACACGGATACATCTTAAAATGGAAGAAGCCCAACACCATGCAATTTGGGTGGGAACAGTCCACACTCAGGAGAAGTGCATTTAAATGGATGGCTTAGAGATATAAAGGCAGGGGTCTCACAGAGGCCAAGAAACCAGGCATCCTAAGGAGCTATGGAAGTAGAGGGATGTCAGACAACTTACCAAGGTTTATCTTAAGTTCCTCTGGAAAAAAATAGCAAAGTTCAATGTCTACTTCACAGGATGGAAATTTGAAAACAACTTGAAATTTCTTCAAATACAGTATTTAAAACTAACTCTAGCAAGATTTAGCTCACCTCACTCTCTCTGTCACACACACACACACGCAAACACACAGCAAGAGACATACACAGAGGCTCAGGTAAGCAGTGGAATACATTACAGGAACTTGCCTTTTTCTTGTTCAGTCCTTGCTGAAAAGTAAAGAAAGAGAGGAACAGTTTATTGCAAATGAAGGTACATGGCAGGATGGGAGGACCACCGTCACCTGAAACATTTTCCAGGTTTACTCTGTGATGCCAATGGACTCATATTTGTGAGAATCAGAACCTTAAGTTTACGAGGACATGTCACCCATCAGGGGCACTGGTGTTTTACGTCCCTCCACTCCTTGGGGCAAAAGCAATTAAGATAGGAAAGGAAACCATGAGGTGGGTAACGATAGGACTTCCTCTAGGATTAAGAAGACGAGTCAGTCCTCTTTTGTCGAGCTGTCATGCTTTTTAGGATATGATGCAGACATGCACACGTACATGAGACAGGGACTCCTCAAGTGATGAGGAGCAGACAGTAAGCACACCCATCTGTGCCGATCTCGATCTGGACCTGCAGTCACATGGCACGTGCTGTATACGTTCAAGAGATAAATTTGTAAATTCCGTTCCAAAGAAAACAAGTGTATAACGGGAAAACGTCATTGGAAAAGGAGGATGGAAAAACGTAATGATTCTATTACGCGTCCCTTGGGCAAGAGTGCAGGACAATAGCTGCCTGTGTTGTTACAGAACCCATTGAAAATTGCAATACAGTAGATTTGAACCTGCCCTAGGTCATACAATCCTTCTACCAATATTTAGAATAAATTGCAGCTTGCCGATTTGATCATTGTGGCAATAAAAACGTCAAAGAATAAGGAGCTATCATTGTGGTCGGAAATGTTTTAAAAGTTAGGAGGAATGTGTAACGTATTTACACGCATGGGAAGACTTGGCTAGTAAGCTTGAGGGCAGTGGGAGAGTGACCCTCATCTCACCCTTGACCAATGAATGATATCAGTTATAACAACAACTTTAAACACACAATGGATAGAGATGCTTCCCTCAGCTCTTTGGGATCTTCTCTTGTCTTTCGGTATAGTGGGTAAGTATGAATTTCATAGTCACAGGCCCTCAAACTTGGAACGTACGAAAGAAGTCTTAAGTTAGAATGTTTTCCGGGAATATATCTGGAATAAAACCCATACGGCAACCAACGAAATGTCCTTCGTCTCGACAACTTCTTAGAGAAAGTCTGGGAAATGTCTGCAGGACAGAAGAAGCCACCGTTTCCAGGGATGGCATGGGATGAAATGCAAATAGCAGGAACGGAAGAGAATGGAGGGAAGAGGAACGGAAACGGACAGAACTTAGAACGGAGGAAGCTCAACACCATCCGATTTGAGTGTGAAAAGTCAACACTCAGGAGAAGTGCACGTAAATTGATGAATTAGAGATAATTTGGCAGGGGTATCACAGAGTCCAAATACCAGGCATCCTAGGGAACTATTGAAGTAGAGGGACATGAAACAGCTTACCCAAGTTTTTCTTGAGTTCCTCTGAAAAAAAATAGGAAAGTTCAATGTCAATTTCACAGGTTGGAAATGCGAACACATTCAAATTTCTTAAAATTCAGCATTTAAAATTACCAATATCAGGGTTTAGCTCACCCCACTCTCTCTCTTTCACACACACACACACACACACACACACACACACACACACAGGGAGGAACATAAACAGTGTCTCAGGAAAACAGTGGAATACGTTATAGGAACTTGTCTTTTTCGTGTTCAGTCTTCGCTGGAAAGTAAAGGAAGAAAGGAAAAATTTCTTGCAAATGAGGGTACATTGTCAGGATGGGAGGAGCAGTGCCATTTGAAACCCTTTCATAGTTTACTCCGTGATGGAAATTGACCCATATTTGTGAGAATCAGAACCGTAATGTTCCAAAGGACATCTCACCCATCAGAGGCACACTTGTTTTACACACTTCCACTCCTAGGTGCAAATGCGCTTAAGATAGGAAAGGAAACCATGAGGCAGAGAATGACAGGACTTCCTCTAGGAGTAAGAACGTGAATCAGTCCTCTTTTGTTGAGCTTTCACTTTTGTGAGAAGATGATGCAGACATGCAGACCTACATGCGTCAGGCACCCCAAAGTGAGGAGGAAGCGGACAGTAAAGGCACCCATCTGTCCCAATGTCGATCTGGACCAGTAGTCATATGACACGTGCTACGTACGTTGAAGAGATCAATTGTAAATTCGATTTCAAAGAAAAGAAGAGTATATGTGGAAAACGTCCTTGGAAATGGAGGACATAAAAATGTAAGGACTCTATTACGTGTCCTTTGCGAAACAGGCCAGGACAACGGCTGCCTGTGTTGTTACAGAACACATTGAGAACAGCGATACATTAGCTGTAAATCTGCCTGAGGTCATATGATCCTTCGACTAGTATTTAGAATAAATTGCAGTTTGCCGATTTGATCATTGTGGCAATAAAACGGAAACAGACAGAACTTAGAACGGAGGAAGCCCAACACCATCCGATTTGAGTGTGAAAAGTCAACACTCAGGAGAAGTTCATGTAAGTGGATGAATTAGACATAATTTTGACAGGGGTCTCACAGAGGCCAAAAACCAGGCATCCTAAGGAACTATTGAAGTAGAGGGATATGAAACAACTTACCGAAGTTTTTCTTGAGTTCCTCTGAAAAAAAAGAGCAAAGTTCAATGTCAATTTCACAGGATGGAAATGCGAACACATTCAAATTGTTTAAAATACAGTATTTAAAATTACCACTATCAAGGTTTAGCTCACCTCACTCTCCCTCACTCATACCCACACAAACACACAAACACAAACACACACACAGCGAGGAACATACACAGTGTCTCAGGCAAACAGTGGAATACATTATGGGAACTTGTCTTTTCTGTGTTCAGTCTTCTCTGAAAAGTAAAGGAAGAAAGGAAAAATTTCTTGCAAATGAGGGTACATTTTCAGGATGGGAGGAGGATTGCCATTTGAAACTCTTTCATAGTTTCCTGCGTGATGGAAATTGACCCATATTTGTGAGAATCAGAACCGTAATGTTCCAAAGGACATCTCACCCATCAGAGGCACACTTGTTTTACACACTTCCACTCCTAGGTGCAAATGCACTTAAGATAGGAAAGGAAACCATGAGGCAGAGAATGACAGGACTTCCTCTAGGAGTAAGAACGTGAATCAGTCCTCTTTTGTTGAGCCGTCACTTTCGTGAGAAGACGATGCAGACATGCAGACCTACATGAGTCAGGCAGCCCAAAAGTGAGGAGGAAGCGGACAGTAAAGGCACCCATCTGTCCCAATGTCGATCTGGACCAGTAGTCATATGACACGTGCTACGTACGTTGAAGACATGAATAGTAAATTCGATTTCAAACAAAAGAAGAGTATAAGTGGAAAACGTCCTTGGAGTAGGAGGACATAAAAATCTAAGGACTCAATTACGTGTCCTTTCTGAAACAGGCCAGGACAATGGCTGCCTGTGTTGTTACAGAACACATTGAGAACAGCGATACATCAGCTTTAAATCTGCCTGAGGTCATATGAGCCTTCGACTAGTATTTAGAATAAATTGCAGTTTGCCGATTTGATCATTGTGGCAATAAAAATGCCAAAGAATAAAGAGTTATCACTGTGGTCGGAAATTTTTAAAACTTTCAAGAAAATATGTAAGCTATTAAGATGCATGGGAACACTTGGGTAATATGTTCGAGGGCAGAGGGAGAGTGACCCTCAGGTCCCATTTGACCAATGAATGATATCAGTTATAACAACAACTTTGAGCAAAGAATGGATCGAGATGCCTCACTCAGCCGTTTGGGATCTTCTTTTCTTTTGCATTGTGTTGAGTAAGTATGAGCTGTATAGGCATGGGCCCACAAACTTGGAACATATGAAAGAAGCCTGAAGTTAGGATGTTTTTCAGAAATATACATAGAACAAATCCAATATGGCAATCAAGGTAACGTCCTTCGTTTCGCCATCTTCTAACAGAAAATCTGGGAAGTGTCTGCAGGACAGAAGAAGCCAATGTTTCCAGGGACGGCATGAGATGAGATGCAAATAGCAGGAATGGAAGAGGATGGAGGGAAGAGGAACGGAAACAGACAGAACTTAGAACGGAGGAAGCGCAACACCATCCGATTTGAGTGTGAAAAGTCAACACTCAGGAGAAGTTCATGTAAATGCATGAAATGGAGATAATTTGGCAGGGGTTTGACAGACGATAAGAAACCAGGCATCCTAAGGAACTATTGAAGTAGAGGGATATGAACCAACTTACCTAAGCTTTTCTTGAGTTCCTCTGAAAAAAAGTAGCAAAGTTCAATGTCAATTTCACAGGATGGAAATGCGAACACATTCAAATTTCTTGAAATTCAGTATTTAAAATTACCACTATCAGGGTTTAGATCACCTCACTCTCTCTCTTTCACACACACGCACACACACACACACACACAGCGAGGAACATACACAGTGTCTCAGGCAAACAGTGGCATAATTATAGGAAGTTGTCTTTTTCGTGTTCAGTCATCTCTGAAAAGTAAAGGAAGAAAGGAAAAATTTCTTGCAAATGAGGGGACATTGTCAGGATGGGAGGAGCAGTGCCATTTGAAACCCTTTCATAGTTTCCTCCCTGATCCAAATTGACCCATATTTGTGAGAACAAGAACCGTAATGTTCCAAAGGACATCTCACCATCAGAGGCGCACTTGTTTTACACACTTCCACTCCTAGGTGCAAGTGCGCTTAAGATAGGAAAGGAGACCATGAGGCAGAGAATGACAGGACTTCCTCTAGGAGTAAGAACGTGAATCAGTCCTCTTTTGTTGAGTTGTCACTTTTCTGAGAAGACGATGCAGACATGCAGACCTACATGAGTCAGGCAGCCCAAAAGTGAGGAGGAAGCGGACAGTAAAGGCACCCATCTGTCCCAATGTCGATCTGGACCAATAGTCATATGACACGTGCTACGTACGTTGAAGAGATCAATTGTAAATTCGATTTCAAAGCAAAGAAGAGTATATGTGGGAAACGTCCTTGGAAAAGGAGGACATAAAAATGTAAGGACTCTATTACGTGTCCTTTGCGAAACAGGCCAGGACAACGGCTGCCTGTGTTGTTACAGAACACATTGAGAACAGCGATACATTAGCTGTAAATCTGCCTGAGGTCATATGATCCTTCGACTAGTATTTAGAATAAATTGCAGTTTGCCGATTTGATCATTGTGGCAATAAAAATGCCAAAGAATAAAGAGTCATCACTGTGGTCGGAAATTTTTAAAACTTTGAAGAAAATATGTAACCTCATAAGATGCATGGGAACACTTGGGTAATACGTTCGAGGGCAGAGGGAGAGTGACCCTCAGGTCACACTTGACCAATGAATGATATCAGTTATAACAACAACTTTGAGCAAAGAATGGATCGAGATGCTTCACTCAGCCGTTTGGGATCTTCTCTTCTTTTGCACTGTGTTGAGTAAGTATGAGTTGTATAGGCATGGGCCCACAAGCTTGGAACATATGAAGGAAGCCTTAAGATAGGATGTTTTCCAGAAATATACATAGAATAAAGCGACTATGGTAATCAAGGTAACGTCCTTCGTTTCGCCATCTTCGAATAGAAAATCTGGGACGTGTCTGCAGCACAGAAGAAGCCAATGTTTCCAGAGACGGCATGGGATGAGATGCAAATAGCAGGAACGGAAGAGGATGGAGGGAAGAGGAACGGAAACAGACAGAACTTAGAACGGAGGAAGCCCAACACCATCCGATTTGAGTGTGAAAAGTCAACACTCAGGAGAAGTGCACGTAAACGGATGAATTAGAGATATTTTGTCAGGGGTCTCACAGAGGATAAGAAACCAGGCATCCTAAGGAACTATTGAAGTAGAGGGATATGAAACAACTTACCAAAGTTTTCCTTGAGTTCCTCTGAAAAAAAATAGCAAAGTTCTATGTCAATCTCACAGGGTGGAAATGCGAACACATTCACATTTCTTGAAATTCAGTATTTAAAATTACCGCCATCAGGGTTTCGCTCACGTCACTCTCCCTCACTGACACACACTCATACACCCCACCCCCCACACAAACACACCTACACAGCAAGGAACATATACAGTGCCTCAGGCAAACAGTGGAATATGTTAAAGGAACTTGTCTTTTTCACGTTCAGTCTTCACTGAAAAGGAAAGGAAGAAAGGAAAGCTTTCTTGCAAATGAAGCTACAATGCCAGGATGGGAGGAGCACCGCCATTTGAAACCCTTTCGTAGTTTACACCGTGTGCAAAATGACCCATATTTGTGAGAACCAGAACCCTACGGTTGCAAAGGACATCTCACCCATGGGAGGCACAGTTGTTGTACATCCCTCCACTCCTAGGTGCAAAAGCAATTAAGATAGGAAAGGGAACCATGAGGGCAGGAATGATAGGACTTCCTGTAGGATTACGAATATCAGTCAGTCCTGTTTTGTCGAGCTGTACCATTTTTCAGAGGACCATGCAGACATGCAGACATACAGGAGTCAGGCACTGCAAAAGTGATGAGGAAGCGGACAGTAAAGGCACCCAGCTGTCCTAATCTCTAGCTGGACCAGTAGTCATGTGACACGTGCTACGTACATGGAAGAGATAAATTTCTAAATTCCACGCCAAAGAAAACAAGAGTATACCTGGGAAACGTCATTGGAAAGGGAGGAGTTGAAAATGTAAGGATTCTATTGCGTGTCCTTGGGGAAACAGGCCAGGCCATTAGCTGCCCGTGTTGTTACAGAACACATTCAGAATTGAGACACATTAGATTTGAACCTTCCTTAGGCCATACAATCCTTGTACCAACATTTAGAAGAAATTGCAGCTTGCCGATTTGATCATCGTGGCAATAAAAATGTCAAAGAATAAAGAGCGAGCAGTGTGGTTGTAATGCTTTTGAACTTAGGGGAAAGGATGGAACGTATTTCGATGCATGGGAACACTTGGGTAATATGTTTGAGGGCAGAGGGCAGTGATCCTCATCTCACACTTGACCAGTGAACGATATCAGTTACAACAACAATTTAGAAGACACAACGGATAGAGATGCTTCACTCAGCAGTTTGGGATCTTCTCTTCCCTTTTTGTGTATTGGGTAAGTATGAGTTGCATAGGCATGGGCCCACAAACTTGGAACATACGAAAGAAGTCTTAAGATGTTTTCCAGAAATATATATGGAATAAAACCCACAAGCCTATCAACGTAATATCCTTCGTTTCGCCGACTTCTTATAGAAACTCTGGGAAATGTCTACAGCACAGAAGAAGCCAATGTTTCCAAGGATGGCATGAGATGAAATGGAATTAGCAGGAATGGTAGCGGAGAGTGGGAAGAGGAATGGTAACTGACAGAACACGACATGGGAAAAGCACGGTGGGAACTGTCAACACCCAGGAGAAGTGGGTGTAAATGGATGCCTTAGAGACATAATGGCAGGGGTCTCACAGAGGCCAAGAAACCAGGCATCCTTAGGAGCTGTGGAAGTAGAGGGTTATCAGATTCCTTACCAAAGCCTTTCTTAAGTTCCTCTCAAAAAAAAAAAAAAAGAAAGAAAGAAACAGTTCGGAGGCCGGAAATGCGGAAACAAGTTCAAATTTCTTAAAATTCAGTATCTAAAATTACGACTTTCAAGCTGTAGCTGACCTCGCACTCAAACACACACACACAGGCACACACACAGAAAGAGAAATAAACAGTGGCTCAGATGAACAGTGGAATACGTCACAGGAACTTACCTTTGTCCTGTCCAGGCTCCACTGAAAAGTAAAGGAAGAAAGGAACATTTTATTACAAAGGAAGGTACATTGTCAGGATGCGAGGAGCACCGCCATTTTAAACTCTTTCCTAGTTTAGTCTGTGATGCAAATTGACCCATATTTGTGAGAATCCGAATCTCAAGGTTCCACAGGACATCTCACCCATCAGAGGCACACTTGTCTTACATCCCTCCACTCCTTGGGGCAAAAGGAATTAAGATAGGAAAGGAAACCCTGAGGGCAGAAATGATAGGACTTCCTCTAGGATTAAGACTATCAATCAGAACCGCTTTGCCGAGCTGTCCCGTTTTTCAGAAGCCAATGCAGACATGCGGACATACATGAGTCAGGCACTGCAGAAGGGATGAGGAAGCAGACAGCAAAGGCACCCATCTGTCCCATCTCTTTCTGGACCAGTAATCATATGAAACGTGCTATGTACACTGAAGAGGTAAATTTGTAAATTCCTTTCTAAAGAAAACAAGAGTATAACCGGAAAACGTCATTGGAAAAGGAGGAGGTAAAAATGTAAGGATTCTATTACGTGTCCTTGGGGAAACTGGCCAGGGCAATAGCTGCCTGTGTTGCTACAGAACAAACTGAGAATTGAGATACATTAGATTTGAACCTTCCGTAGGTCATACAATCCCTGTACCAGTATTTAGAAGAAGTTGCAGCTTGCCCATTTGATCCTTGAGGCAACAAAAACGTCAAGGAATACAGGGCGATCAGGGTGGTTGGAAATTCTCTACCAGTTAGGAGGAAATATGTAACATATTCACATGCATGGGAGGACTTGGGTAGTATGTTCGAGGGCAGGGGCAGAGTGACCCTCAGGTCACACTTCGCCAATGAAAGATATCAGTTATAACAACAACTTTGAACACTCAATGGGTCGAGATGCTTCGCTCAGCACTTTGGGATCTTCTCCTCTGTTTCGTTGTACTGGGTACGTATGAGTTGCAGAGGCATGGGCCCTCCAATTTGGGACATACGAAAGAAGTCTTAAGTTATGATGTTTTTCAGAAATATATATAGAATAAAACCCATACGCCTATCAAAGTAATGTCCTTCACTTTGCCAGCTTCTTAAAGAAACTGTGGGAAACGTCTGCAGCACAGAACAAGCCAATGTTTCCGGGCAAGCATGGGATGAAATGGAAATAGCAGGAATGGAAGTGGACGGATGGAAGAGGAACGGACACGGATACATCTTAAAATGGAAGAAGCCCAACACCATGCAATTTGGGTGGGAACAGTCCACACTCAGGAGAAGTGCATTTAAATGGATGGCTTAGAGATATAAAGGCAGGGGTCTCACAGAGGCCAAGAAACCAGGCATCCTAAGGAGCTATGGAAGTAGAGGGATGTCAGACAACTTACCAAGGTTTATCTTAAGTTCCTCTGGGAAAAAATAGCAAAGTTCAATGTCTACTTCACAGGATGGAAATTTGAAAACAACTTGAAATTTCTTCAAATACAGTATTTAAAACTAACTCTAGCAAGATTTAGCTCACCTCACTCTCTCTGTCACACACACACACACGCAAACACACAGCAAGAGACATACACAGAGGCTCAGGTAAGCAGTGGAATACATTACAGGAACTTGCCTTTTTCTTGTTCAGTCCTTGCTGAAAAGTAAAGAAAGAGAGGAACAGTTTATTGCAAATGAAGGTACATGGCAGGATGGGAGGACCACCGTCACCTGAAACATTTTCCAGGTTTACTCTGTGATGCCAATGGACTCATATTTGTGAGAATCAGAACCTTAAGTTTACGAGGACATGTCACCCATCAGGGGCACTGGTGTTTTACGTCCCTCCACTCCTTGGGGCAAAAGCAATTAAGATAGGAAAGGAAACCATGAGGGGAGTAACGATAGGACTTCCTCTAGGATTAAGAAGACGAGTCAGTCCTCTTTTGTCGAGCTGTCATGTTTTTCAGGATATGATGCAGACATGCACACGTACATGAGACAGGGACTCCAAAAGTGATGAGGAGCAGACAGTAAGCACACCCATCTGTGCCAATCTCGATCTGGACCTGCAGTCACATGACACGTGCTGTGTACGTTCAAGAGATAAATTTGTAAATTCCGTTCCAAAGAAATCAAGTGTATCACTGGAAAACGTATTGGAAAAGACGGATGCAAAAACGTAATGAGTCTATTACGCGTCCCTTGGGCAAGAGTGCAGGACAATAGCTGCCTGTGCTGTTACAGAAACCATTGAAAATTGCAATACAGTAGATTTGAACCTGCCATAGGTCATGCAATCCTTCTACCAATATTTAGAATAAATTGCAGCTTGCCGATTTGATCATTGTGGCAATGAACACGACAAAGATTAAGGAGCTATCATTGTGGTCGGAAATGTTTTAAAAGTTAGGAGGAATGTGTAACGTATTTACACGCATGGGAAGACTTGGCTAGTAAGCTTGAGGGCAGTGGGAGAGTGACCCTCATCTCACCCTTGACCAATGAATGATATCAGTAATAACAACAACTTTAAACACACAATGGATAGAGATGTTACCCTCAGCTCTTTGGGATCTTCTCTTGTCTTTCAGTATAGTGGGTAAGTATGAATTTCATAGTCACAGGCCCTCAAACTTGGAACGTACGAAAGAAGTCTTAAGTTAGAAGGTTTTCCGGGAACATATCTGGAATAAAACCCATATGGCAACCAACGAAATGTCCTTCATCTCGACAACCTCTTAGAGAAAGTCTGGGAAATGTCTGCAGGACAGAAGAAGCCACCGTTTCCAGGGATGGCATGGGATGAAATGCAAATAGCAGGAACGGAAGAGAATGGAGGGAAGAGGAACGGAAACGGACAGAACTTAGAACGGAGGAAGCTCAACACCATCCGATTTGAGTGTGAAAAGTCAACACTCACTAGAAGTGCACGTAAATTGATGCATTAGAGATAATTTGGCAGGGGTATCACAGAGTCCAAATACCAGGCATCCTAGGGAACTATTGAAGTAGAGGGACATGAAACAGCTTACCCAAGTTTTTCTTGAGTTCCTCTGAAAAAAAATAGGAAAGTTCAATGTCAATTTCACAGGTTGGAAATGCGAACACATTCAAATTTCTTAAAATTCAGCATTTAAAATTACCAATATCGGGGTTTAGCTCACCCCACTCTCTCTCTTTCACACACACACACACACACAGGGAGGAACATAAACAGTGTCTCAGGAAAAGAGTGGAATACGTTATAGGAACTTGTCTTTTTCGTGTTCAGTCTTCGCTGGAAAGTAAAGGAAGAAAGGAAAAATTTCTTGCAAATATCCGTGCATTGATCAGGATGGGAGGAGCAACGCCATTTGAAACCCTTTCACAGTTTACTCCGTGATGGAAATTGACCCATATTTGTGAGAATCAGAACCGTAATGTTCCAAAGGACATCTCACCAATCAGAGGCACACTTGTTTTACACACTTCCACTCCTAGGTGCAAATGCGCTTAAGATAGGAAAGGAAACCATGAGGCAGAGAATGACAGGACTTCCTCTAGGAGTAAGAACGTGAATCAGTCCTCTTTTGTTGAGCTGTCACTTTTCTGAGAAGACGATGCAGACATGCAGACCTACATGAGTCAGGCAGCCCAAAAGTGAGGAGGAAGCGGACAGTAAAGGCACCCATCTGTCCCAACGTCGATCTGGACCAGTAGTCATATGACACGTGCTACGTACGTTGAAGAGATCAATTGTAAATTCGATTTCAAAGAAAAGAAGAGTATATGTGGAAAACGTCATTGGAAAAGGAGGACATAAAAATGTAAGGACTCTATTACGTGTCCTTTGTGAAACAGGCCAGGACAACGGCTGCCTGTTTTGTTACAGAACACATTGAGAATAGCGATACATTGGCTTTAAATCTGCCTGAGGTCATATGATCCTTCGACTAGTATTTAGAATAAATTGCAGTTTTCCGATTTGATCATTGTGGCAATAAAAATGCCAAAGCATACAGAGTTATCACTGTGGTCAGAAATTTTTAAAACTTTGAAGAAAATATGTAACCTCATAAGATGCATGGAAACATTTAAGTAATATATTCGAGGACAGAGAAAGAATGACCCTCACGTCACACTTGACCAGTGAATGATAGCAGTTAGAGGAAAAATGTGGAATTCGCAGTGGATAGAGAAGCCTCACACCGCACTACGGCATCTTTCGTTCTCTTTGGGTGCATTGGGGAAGTATGAATTGCATAGTCATGGGCCACCAAACGTGGAAGATACGGAAGAAGTCTTAAGTTAGGATGCGTTTCAGAAATATATACAACGAAACCCACATGTCTGTCAACATATTCTCCTTCATTTTGTCAACCTCTTAAAGAAACTGGGTATGACCTTAGGAGAGAAGAAGCCAATGTTCCCAGGGATGGCTCAGAATGAAATGCTCATAGCAGGTATGGAAGTGGACTGAGGGAAGACGAACAGACTTGGAAAGAACTAAAAATGGAAGAAGCTCCACACCATCCAACTTGTGGGAACATTCAAAACCGCGGTGGAGGACATATAAATGGATGGCTTAGAGATATAATCGCAGGGGTCTCACAGAGGCCAAGAGACCTTGCATCCTAAGGAGCTGTGGAAGTAGAGTGACCTCAGACAACTTACCCAAGCGTTTCCTAAGTTCCCCTGCAAAAAAAGGTAGCAAAGTTCAATGTCAATTTCACAGGATGGAAACGCGAAAACAAATTCGAATTTCTTAAAATTCAGTGTTTAAAATTACCACCAGCAAGGTTTAGCTCACCTCACTCTCTCTCTCACACACACTCAGACACACTCACACAAACACACAGCAAGAGACACACACAGTGGCTCAGGTAAGCAGTGGAATACATTATATGAACTTGCCTTTTTCCTGTTCAGCCCTCACTGAAAAGTAAAGAAAGAGAGGAACAGTTTATTGCAAATGAAGGTACATTGCACGAGGGGAGGACCACCATCATTTGAATCCCTTTCCTAGTATACTCTGTGATGCAAACGGACACATATTGGTGAGAATCAGAACCTGAAGGTTCCGAGGACACCTCACCCATCAGAGGCACAGTTGTTTTCCATCCCTGCACTCCGTGGTGCAAAAGGAATTAAGATAGGAAAGGAGGCCATGAGGCAAAGGATGACAGGACTTCCTCTGATTAAGAATATCAAACAGTCCTCTTTTGTCGAGCCGTCCTGTTTTTAAGAAGATGTTGCAGACAAGCAGACAGACATGAGTCAGGCACTCCACAAGTGATGAGGAAGCGGACAGTGAAGCCACCCATCTGTCTCAATCTCTATCTGGACCAGTAGGTCTATGAAACGTGCTATGTACATTGAAGAGATACCTTTCTAAAAACCATTCCAAAGAAAACAAAGGTATACCTGGAAAACGTCCCTGGAAAAGGAGGACGTAAAAATGTAAGGATTATACTACGTGTCGTTGGGGAATCAGGTCAAGTCACTAGCTGCTTGGGTTGTTAGAGAACACATTCAGAATGGAGATACATCAGGTTTAAACATTCCTTTGGTCGTGCAATCCTTGTACCCATATTTAGAAGAAATTTCAGCTTGCCGATTTGATGATTGTGGTGATAAAATTGCCAAAGGTTACAGAGCGATCAGTGTGGTTGGAGATTTTTCAGAAGATAGGAGAAAATATGTAACGTATTTAGATGCATGGGAACGCTTGGGTAGTATGTACGAGGGCCGAGGGAGAGTGACCCTCGGGTCACACTTGAGCAATGATTGATATCGCTTATAACAACAATTTGGAACACACAACGGACAGAGAGGCTTCACTCAACACTTTGGGGTCTCCTCTTCTCTTCTGGTGTATTGGGTAAGTATGCGTTGCATAGGCATGGGCCCGAAAATTTGCAACATACGAAAGAAGTCTTAAGTGAAGATGTTTTCCAGAAATACATGTAGAATAAAACCCACACTCCTATCAACGTAATGTCCTTCGTTTCGCCAACTTCTTAAAAAACCTCTGGGAAATGTCTGCAGCACAGAAGAAGCCAATGCTTCCAGGGGTAGCATGGGATGGAATGCAAATAGCAGGAATGGAAGTGGATGGAGGGAAGAGGAACGGAAAGGGACAGATCTTAAAATGGAAGAAGCCCAACACCATCCCATGTGGGTGGCAACAGTCCACCCTCAGGAGAAGGGCATTAAGATAGATGGTTACAGACATAATGGCAGGGGTCTCACAGAGGCCAGAAACCAGGCATCCTAAGGAGCTATGGAAGCAGAGGGATGTCAGACAACTTACCAAGGTTTATCTTAAGTTCCTCTGGAAAAAAAAATACCAAAGTTCAATGTCAAATTCAGAGGATGGAAACATGAAGACAAATTGAAATTTCTTAATATTCAGTATTTGAAGTTACCACTAGCAAGGTTTAGCTCACCTCACTCTCTCTCTCTCTCTCTCTCTCTCTCTCTCTCTCTCTCTCACACACACACACACACACACACACACACTCACACAGACACACAGCAAGAGACATACACAGTGGCTCAGGGAAGCAATGGAATACATTATAGGAACTTGCCTTTTTCCTGCTCAGCCCTCGCTGAAAAGTAAAGAAAGAGAGTAACAGTTGACTGCAAATGAAGGTACTTTCCCCGGGGGTGGACCACCGTCATTAGAATCTCTTTCCTAGTATACTCTGTGATGCAAACGGACTCATATTGGTGAGAATGAGAACCCGAAGGTTCCAAGGACATCTCACCCATCAGAGGCACAGTTGTTTTACATCCCTGCACTCCGTGGTGCAAAAGGAATTAAGATAGGAAAGGAAACCATGAGGCAAAGAATGACAGGACTTCCTCTGATTGAGAATATCAAGCAGTCCTGTTTTGTCGAGCTGTCCTGTTTTTAAGAAGATGTTGCAGACATGTACACCTACATGAGACAGGGAGTCCAACATTGATGAGGAAGCGGACGGTAAAGGCTCCCATCTGTCCCAACCTCTATCTGGACCACTAGTCGTATGAAACGTTCTATTGTCATTGAAGAGATCAATTTCTAAATTCCATTCTAAAGAAATCCATAGTATAACTAGAACAAGTAGCTGGAAAAGGAGGACTGAAAAATGTGAAGATTGTATTACGTGTCCTTGGCAGTCAGGCCAGGGCTATAGCTGCCTGTGTTGCTACAGAGCACATTGAGAATTGAGAGGCATTAGATTTGAACCTTCCTTTGGTCATACCATCGTTCTACCAATATTTAGAAGATATTTCGGTTTCCCCATTTGATCATTGTGGTTGTAAAATTCCCAAAGAGTAAAGAGCGATCTGTGTGGTCGGAAATTTTTAAAAGGTAGGAGAAGATATGTAAGGTATTTAGATGCATGGGAACACTGGGGTAATATGTTGGAGGGCAGAGGGAGAGCGACCCTCAGGTCACACTTGACCAATGAATGATGTCAATTACAACAACAATTTGGAGCACCGAATGGATGGAGATGCTTCACTCAGCACTCTGGGATCTTCTCTCCTCTTTACTTGTGTTGGGTAAGTATGCGTTGCATAGGCACGGCCCCTCCAACTTGGAACATACAAAAGAAGTCTTAAGTTAAGATGTTTTCCAGGAATACATATAGAATAAAACCCACATGCCTATGATCCTAATATCCTTCGTTTCGCCAACTTGTTAAAGAAACTCTTGGAAATGTCTGCAGGACAGAAGATGCCAATGTTCCCATGGATGGCATGGCACGAAATGCAAATAGCAGGAATGGAAGTGGATGGAGAGAAGAGGAACGGAAATGGACAAAAGTTAAAATGGAAGAAGCCCCACAGCATCCAATTTGGGTGGCAACAGTCAAAACCCAGGAGGGCTGCATGTAAGTGGATGGCCTAGAGATATCATCGCAGCGGTCTCACAGAGGCCAAGAGACCTTGCATCCTAAGGAGCTGTGGAAGTAGAGTGACCTCAGACAACTTACCCAAGCGTTTCCTAAGTTCCCCTGCAAAAAAAGGTAGCAAAGTTCAATGTCAATTTCACAGGATGGAAACGCGAAAACAAATTCGAATTTCTTAAAATTCAGTGTTTAAAATTACCACCAGCAAGGTTTAGCTCACCTCACTCTCTCTCTCACACACACTCAGACACACTCACACAAACACACAGCAAGAGACACACACAGTGGCTCAGGTAAGCAGTGGAATACATTATATGAACTTGCCTTTTTCCTGTTCAGCCCTCACTGAAAAGTAAAGAAAGAGAGGAACAGTTTATTGCAAATGAAGGTACATTGCACGAGGGGAGGACCACCATCATTTGAATCCCTTTCCTAGTATACTCTGTGATGCAAACGGACACATATTGGTGAGAATCAGAACCTGAAGGTTCCGAGGACACCTCACCCATCAGAGGCACAGTTGTTTTCCATCCCTGCACTCCGTGGTGCAAAAGGAATTAAGATAGGAAAGGAGGCCATGAGGCAAAGGATGACAGGACTTCCTCTGATTAAGAATATCAAACAGTCCTCTTTTGTCGAGCCGTCCTGTTTTTAAGAAGATGTTGCAGACAAGCAGACAGACATGAGTCAGGCACTCCACAAGTGATGAGGAAGCGGACAGTGAAGCCACCCATCTGTCTCAATCTCTATCTGGACCAGTAGGTCTATGAAACGTGCTATGTACATTGAAGAGATACCTTTCTAAAAACCATTCCAAAGAAAACAAAGGTATACCTGGAAAACGTCCCTGGAAAAGGAGGACGTAAAAATGTAAGGATTATACTACGTGTCGTTGGGGAATCAGGTCAAGTCACTAGCTGCTTGGGTTGTTAGAGAACACATTCAGAATGGAGATACATCAGGTTTAAACATTCCTTTGGTCGTGCAATCCTTGTACCCATATTTAGAAGAAATTTCAGCTTGCCGATTTGATGATTGTGGTGATAAAATTGCCAAAGGTTACAGAGCGATCAGTGTGGTTGGAGATTTTTCAGAAGATAGGAGAAAATATGTAACGTATTTAGATGCATGGGAACGCTTGGGTAGTATGTACGAGGGCCGAGGGAGAGTGACCCTCGGGTCACACTTGAGCAATGATTGATATCGCTTATAACAACAATTTGGAACACACAACGGACAGAGAGGCTTCACTCAACACTTTGGGGTCTCCTCTTCTCTTCTGGTGTATTGGGTAAGTATGCGTTGCATAGGCATGGGCCCGAAAATTTGCAACATACGAAAGAAGTCTTAAGTGAAGATGTTTTCCAGAAATACATGTAGAATAAAACCCACACTCCTATCAACGTAATGTCCTTCGTTTCGCCAACTTCTTAAAAAACCTCTGGGAAATGTCTGCAGCACAGAAGAAGCCAATGCTTCCAGGGGTAGCATGGGATGGAATGCAAATAGCAGGAATGGAAGTGGATGGAGGGAAGAGGAACGGAAAGGGACAGATCTTAAAATGGAAGAAGCCCAACACCATCCCATGTGGGTGGCAACAGTCCACCCTCAGGAGAAGGGCATTAAGATAGATGGTTACAGACATAATGGCAGGGGTCTCACAGAGGCCAGAAACCAGGCATCCTAAGGAGCTATGGAAGCAGAGGGATGTCAGACAACTTACCAAGGTTTATCTTAAGTTCCTCTGGAAAAAAAAATACCAAAGTTCAATGTCAAATTCAGAGGATGGAAACATGAAGACAAATTGAAATTTCTTAATATTCAGTATTTGAAGTTACCACTAGCAAGGTTTAGCTCACCTCACTCTCTCTCTCTCTCTCTCTCTCTCTCTCTCTCTCTCTCACACACACACACACACACACACACACACACTCACACAGACACACAGCAAGAGACATACACAGTGGCTCAGGGAAGCAATGGAATACATTATAGGAACTTGCCTTTTTCCTGCTCAGCCCTCGCTGAAAAGTAAAGAAAGAGAGTAACAGTTGACTGCAAATGAAGGTACTTTCCCCGGGGGTGGACCACCGTCATTAGAATCTCTTTCCTAGTATACTCTGTGATGCAAACGGACTCATATTGGTGAGAATGAGAACCCGAAGGTTCCAAGGACATCTCACCCATCAGAGGCACAGTTGTTTTACATCCCTGCACTCCGTGGTGCAAAAGGAATTAAGATAGGAAAGGAAACCATGAGGCAAAGAATGACAGGACTTCCTCTGATTGAGAATATCAAGCAGTCCTGTTTTGTCGAGCTGTCCTGTTTTTAAGAAGATGTTGCAGACATGTACACCTACATGAGACAGGGAGTCCAACATTGATGAGGAAGCGGACGGTAAAGGCTCCCATCTGTCCCAACCTCTATCTGGACCACTAGTCGTATGAAACGTTCTATTGTCATTGAAGAGATCAATTTCTAAATTCCATTCTAAAGAAATCCATAGTATAACTAGAACAAGTAGCTGGAAAAGGAGGACTGAAAAATGTGAAGATTGTATTACGTGTCCTTGGCAGTCAGGCCAGGGCTATAGCTGCCTGTGTTGCTACAGAGCACATTGAGAATTGAGAGGCATTAGATTTGAACCTTCCTTTGGTCATACCATCGTTCTACCAATATTTAGAAGATATTTCGGTTTCCCCATTTGATCATTGTGGTTGTAAAATTCCCAAAGAGTAAAGAGCGATCTGTGTGGTCGGAAATTTTTAAAAGGTAGGAGAAGATATGTAAGGTATTTAGATGCATGGGAACACTGGGGTAATATGTTGGAGGGCAGAGGGAGAGCGACCCTCAGGTCACACTTGACCAATGAATGATGTCAATTACAACAACAATTTGGAGCACCGAATGGATGGAGATGCTTCACTCAGCACTCTGGGATCTTCTCTCCTCTTTACTTGTGTTGGGTAAGTATGCGTTGCATAGGCACGGCCCCTCCAACTTGGAACATACAAAAGAAGTCTTAAGTTAAGATGTTTTCCAGGAATACATATAGAATAAAACCCACATGCCTATGATCCTAATATCCTTCGTTTCGCCAACTTGTTAAAGAAACTCTTGGAAATGTCTGCAGGACAGAAGATGCCAATGTTCCCATGGATGGCATGGCACGAAATGCAAATAGCAGGAATGGAAGTGGATGGAGAGAAGAGGAACGGAAATGGACAAAAGTTAAAATGGAAGAAGCCCCACAGCATCCAATTTGGGTGGCAACAGTCAAAACCCAGGAGGGCTGCATGTAAGTGGATGGCCTAGAGATATCATCGCAGCGGTCTCACAGAGGCCAAGAGACCTTGCATCCTAAGGAGCTGTGGAAGTAGAGTGACCTCAGACAACTTACCCAAGCGTTTCCTAAGTTCCCCTGCAAAAAAAGGTAGCAAAGTTCAATGTCAATTTCACAGGATGGAAACGCGAAAACAAATTCGAATTTCTTAAAATTCAGTGTTTAAAATTACCACCAGCAAGGTTTAGCTCACCTCACTCTCTCTCTCACACACACTCAGACACACTCACACAAACACACAGCAAGAGACACACACAGTGGCTCAGGTAAGCAGTGGAATACATTATATGAACTTGCCTTTTTCCTGTTCAGCCCTCACTGAAAAGTAAAGAAAGAGAGGAACAGTTTATTGCAAATGAAGGTACATTGCACGAGGGGAGGACCACCATCATTTGAATCCCTTTCCTAGTATACTCTGTGATGCAAACGGACACATATTGGTGAGAATCAGAACCTGAAGGTTCCGAGGACACCTCACCCATCAGAGGCACAGTTGTTTTCCATCCCTGCACTCCGTGGTGCAAAAGGAATTAAGATAGGAAAGGAGGCCATGAGGCAAAGGATGACAGGACTTCCTCTGATTAAGAATATCAAACAGTCCTCTTTTGTCGAGCCGTCCTGTTTTTAAGAAGATGTTGCAGACAAGCAGACAGACATGAGTCAGGCACTCCACAAGTGATGAGGAAGCGGACAGTGAAGCCACCCATCTGTCTCAATCTCTATCTGGACCAGTAGGTCTATGAAACGTGCTATGTACATTGAAGAGATACCTTTCTAAAAACCATTCCAAAGAAAACAAAGGTATACCTGGAAAACGTCCCTGGAAAAGGAGGACGTAAAAATGTAAGGATTATACTACGTGTCGTTGGGGAATCAGGTCAAGTCACTAGCTGCTTGGGTTGTTAGAGAACACATTCAGAATGGAGATACATCAGGTTTAAACATTCCTTTGGTCGTGCAATCCTTGTACCCATATTTAGAAGAAATTTCAGCTTGCCGATTTGATGATTGTGGTGATAAAATTGCCAAAGGTTACAGAGCGATCAGTGTGGTTGGAGATTTTTCAGAAGATAGGAGAAAATATGTAACGTATTTAGATGCATGGGAACGCTTGGGTAGTATGTACGAGGGCCGAGGGAGAGTGACCCTCGGGTCACACTTGAGCAATGATTGATATCGCTTATAACAACAATTTGGAACACACAACGGACAGAGAGGCTTCACTCAACACTTTGGGGTCTCCTCTTCTCTTCTGGTGTATTGGGTAAGTATGCGTTGCATAGGCATGGGCCCGAAAATTTGCAACATACGAAAGAAGTCTTAAGTGAAGATGTTTTCCAGAAATACATGTAGAATAAAACCCACACTCCTATCAACGTAATGTCCTTCGTTTCGCCAACTTCTTAAAAAACCTCTGGGAAATGTCTGCAGCACAGAAGAAGCCAATGCTTCCAGGGGTAGCATGGGATGGAATGCAAATAGCAGGAATGGAAGTGGATGGAGGGAAGAGGAACGGAAAGGGACAGATCTTAAAATGGAAGAAGCCCAACACCATCCCATGTGGGTGGCAACAGTCCACCCTCAGGAGAAGGGCATTAAGATAGATGGTTACAGACATAATGGCAGGGGTCTCACAGAGGCCAGAAACCAGGCATCCTAAGGAGCTATGGAAGCAGAGGGATGTCAGACAACTTACCAAGGTTTATCTTAAGTTCCTCTGGAAAAAAAAATACCAAAGTTCAATGTCAAATTCAGAGGATGGAAACATGAAGACAAATTGAAATTTCTTAATATTCAGTATTTGAAGTTACCACTAGCAAGGTTTAGCTCACCTCACTCTCTCTCTCTCTCTCTCTCTCTCTCTCTCTCTCTCTCTCTCACACACACACACACACACACACACACACTCACACAGACACACAGCAAGAGACATACACAGTGGCTCAGGGAAGCAATGGAATACATTATAGGAACTTGCCTTTTTCCTGCTCAGCCCTCGCTGAAAAGTAAAGAAAGAGAGTAACAGTTGACTGCAAATGAAGGTACTTTCCCCGGGGGTGGACCACCGTCATTAGAATCTCTTTCCTAGTATACTCTGTGATGCAAACGGACTCATATTGGTGAGAATGAGAACCCGAAGGTTCCAAGGACATCTCACCCATCAGAGGCACAGTTGTTTTACATCCCTGCACTCCGTGGTGCAAAAGGAATTAAGATAGGAAAGGAAACCATGAGGCAAAGAATGACAGGACTTCCTCTGATTGAGAATATCAAGCAGTCCTGTTTTGTCGAGCTGTCCTGTTTTTAAGAAGATGTTGCAGACATGTACACCTACATGAGACAGGGAGTCCAACATTGATGAGGAAGCGGACGGTAAAGGCTCCCATCTGTCCCAACCTCTATCTGGACCACTAGTCGTATGAAACGTTCTATTGTCATTGAAGAGATCAATTTCTAAATTCCATTCTAAAGAAATCCATAGTATAACTAGAACAAGTAGCTGGAAAAGGAGGACTGAAAAATGTGAAGATTGTATTACGTGTCCTTGGCAGTCAGGCCAGGGCTATAGCTGCCTGTGTTGCTACAGAGCACATTGAGAATTGAGAGGCATTAGATTTGAACCTTCCTTTGGTCATACCATCGTTCTACCAATATTTAGAAGATATTTCGGTTTCCCCATTTGATCATTGTGGTTGTAAAATTCCCAAAGAGTAAAGAGCGATCTGTGTGGTCGGAAATTTTTAAAAGGTAGGAGAAGATATGTAAGGTATTTAGATGCATGGGAACACTGGGGTAATATGTTGGAGGGCAGAGGGAGAGCGACCCTCAGGTCACACTTGACCAATGAATGATGTCAATTACAACAACAATTTGGAGCACCGAATGGATGGAGATGCTTCACTCAGCACTCTGGGATCTTCTCTCCTCTTTACTTGTGTTGGGTAAGTATGCGTTGCATAGGCACGGCCCCTCCAACTTGGAACATACAAAAGAAGTCTTAAGTTAAGATGTTTTCCAGGAATACATATAGAATAAAACCCACATGCCTATGATCCTAATATCCTTCGTTTCGCCAACTTGTTAAAGAAACTCTTGGAAATGTCTGCAGGACAGAAGATGCCAATGTTCCCATGGATGGCATGGCACGAAATGCAAATAGCAGGAATGGAAGTGGATGGAGAGAAGAGGAACGGAAATGGACAAAAGTTAAAATGGAAGAAGCCCCACAGCATCCAATTTGGGTGGCAACAGTCAAAACCCAGGAGGGCTGCATGTAAGTGGATGGCCTAGAGATATCATCGCAGCGGTCTCACAGAGGCCAAGAGACCTTGCATCCTAAGGAGCTGTGGAAGTAGAGTGACCTCAGACAACTTACCCAAGCGTTTCCTAAGTTCCCCTGCAAAAAAAGGTAGCAAAGTTCAATGTCAATTTCACAGGATGGAAACGCGAAAACAAATTCGAATTTCTTAAAATTCAGTGTTTAAAATTACCACCAGCAAGGTTTAGCTCACCTCACTCTCTCTCTCACACACACTCAGACACACTCACACAAACACACAGCAAGAGACACACACAGTGGCTCAGGTAAGCAGTGGAATACATTATATGAACTTGCCTTTTTCCTGTTCAGCCCTCACTGAAAAGTAAAGAAAGAGAGGAACAGTTTATTGCAAATGAAGGTACATTGCACGAGGGGAGGACCACCATCATTTGAATCCCTTTCCTAGTATACTCTGTGATGCAAACGGACACATATTGGTGAGAATCAGAACCTGAAGGTTCCGAGGACACCTCACCCATCAGAGGCACAGTTGTTTTCCATCCCTGCACTCCGTGGTGCAAAAGGAATTAAGATAGGAAAGGAGGCCATGAGGCAAAGGATGACAGGACTTCCTCTGATTAAGAATATCAAATAGTCCTCTTTTGTCGAGCCGTCCTGTTTTTAAGAAGATGTTGCAGACAAGCAGACAGACATGAGTCAGGCACTCCACAAGTGATGAGGAAGCGGACAGTGAAGCCACCCATCTGTCTCAATCTCTATCTGGACCAGTAGGTCTATGAAACGTGCTATGTACATTGAAGAGATACCTTTCTAAAAACCATTCCAAAGAAAACAAAGGTATACCTGGAAAACGTCCCTGGAAAAGGAGGACGTAAAAATGTAAGGATTATACTACGTGTCGTTGGGGAATCAGGTCAAGTCACTAGCTGCTTGGGTTGTTAGAGAACACATTCAGAATGGAGATACATCAGGTTTAAACATTCCTTTGGTCGTGCAATCCTTGTACCCATATTTAGAAGAAATTTCAGCTTGCCGATTTGATGATTGTGGTGATAAAATTGCCAAAGGTTACAGAGCGATCAGTGTGGTTGGAGATTTTTCAGAAGATAGGAGAAAATATGTAACGTATTTAGATGCATGGGAACGCTTGGGTAGTATGTACGAGGGCCGAGGGAGAGTGACCCTCGGGTCACACTTGAGCAATGATTGATATCGCTTATAACAACAATTTGGAACACACAACGGACAGAGAGGCTTCACTCAACACTTTGGGGTCTCCTCTTCTCTTCTGGTGTATTGGGTAAGTATGCGTTGCATAGGCATGGGCCCGAAAATTTGCAACATACGAAAGAAGTCTTAAGTGAAGATGTTTTCCAGAAATACATGTAGAATAAAACCCACACTCCTATCAACGTAATGTCCTTCGTTTCGCCAACTTCTTAAAAAACCTCTGGGAAATGTCTGCAGCACAGAAGAAGCCAATGCTTCCAGGGGTAGCATGGGATGGAATGCAAATAGCAGGAATGGAAGTGGATGGAGGGAAGAGGAACGGAAAGGGACAGATCTTAAAATGGAAGAAGCCCAACACCATCCCATGTGGGTGGCAACAGTCCACCCTCAGGAGAAGGGCATTAAGATAGATGGTTACAGACATAATGGCAGGGGTCTCACAGAGGCCAGAAACCAGGCATCCTAAGGAGCTATGGAAGCAGAGGGATGTCAGACAACTTACCAAGGTTTATCTTAAGTTCCTCTGCAAAAAAAATAGCAAAGATCAATGTCAATTTCAGACTATGGATACGTGAAGACAAATTCAAATTTCTTAATATTCAGTTGTTAAAATTACCGCTAGCCAGTTTTAGCTGACCTGTGTTTGTCTCTCACATACACACTCACACAAACACACAGCAAGAGACATATATGGTGGCTCACGTAAACAGTGGAATACATTATAGGAACTTGTCGTTTTCATGTTGAGTCCTTGTTGAAAAGTAAAGACAGAGAGGAACAGCTTATTGCAAATGAAGGTACATTGCAGGGGGGAGGACCACAGTCATTTGAAACGCTTTCGTACTTGACTCTTTGATGCAAACAGACCCATAATTGTGAGAATCAGAACCAGCAGTTTCCAAAGGACTCCTTCCTATGTGAGAGGCACACTTGTTTTACATCCCTCTACAGCTTGGTGCAAAAGGAATTAAGATAGGAGAGGAAACCATGAGGGGAAGAATGATAGGACTTCTTCTAGGATTAACAATATGATTCACTCTGCTTTGTCAAGCTGGCATGTTTGTCATAAGATGATGAAGACATGCACACCTACATGAGACAGGGAGTCCAACATTGATGAGGAAGCGGACGGTAAAGGCTCCCATCTGTCCCAACCTCTATCTGGACCACTAGTCATATGAAACATGTTATGTACATTGAAGAGATCACTTTCTAAATTCCTTTCTAAAGCAAACTAAAGTATACCTAGAAAAAGTCGCTGGAAAAGGAGGACTTAAAATTGAAAGGATTATATTACATGTCTTTGGGAGTCAGGCCAGGGCAATAGCCGGCTGTGTTGCTACAGAGCACATTGAGAATTGAGCTACATTAGATATGAACCATCCTTTGGTCATACCATCGTTCTGCAAATATTTAGAAGATATTTCAGCTTGCCGATTTAATCCTTGTTTTAATAAAATTGCCAAAGGATAAAGAGCCATCAGTGTGGTCAGAAATTTTTAAAAGTTAGGTGAAAATACGTAATGTATTGACATGCACGGGAACTCTTGGGTAATATGTTGGCGAGCAGAGGGAGAGTGACCCTCAGGTCACACTTGACCCATGAATGCTATCAGTTATTAGAAAAATTTGGAACTCGCAATGGATACAGCTGCTTCACTCAGCACTTTGGGCTCTTCTGTTCTCTTCCACTGTATTGAGGAAGCATGAGTTGCATGGTTGTGGGCCCTCCAACTTGGAACATATGAAAGAAGTCTTAAGTTAGGACGTTTTTCAGAAATATATAACAGCAAACCCACATGCCCATCAACGTAATGCCCTTCATTTCATCAACTTCTAAGGAAACTGGGTAATGACTGTAGGACAGAAGAAGCCAATGTTTCCAGGGATGGCTTGGGATGAAATGCAAATTGCAGGAATGGAGGTGGATGGAGGGAAGAGGAACGGAATCAGACAGAAGTTAAAATGGAAGAAGCCGCACGCCATCCAATTTGTGGGAACAGTCAAAACCCAGGAGAAGTGCATGTAAATGGATGGCTTAGACATATAATGGCAGCAGTCTCACAGAGGCCAAGAAACCAGGCATCCTAAGGAGCTATGGAAGTAGGGTGATCTCAGACAACTTACTGAAGTGTTTCATAAGTTCCTCTGCAAAAAAATAGCAAAGTTCCATGTCAATTTCCCAAGATGGAAACGTGAAAACAAATTCACATTTCTTAAAATTCAGTGTTTAATATTACCCCTTGCCAGGTTTATCTCACCTTGCTCTCTATTACACACACACACGCACACATACACACTTACACAAACGCACAGCAAGAGACATACACAGTGGCTCAGGTGAGCAGTGGAATACATTATAGGAACTTGCCTTTTTCCTGTTCAGTGCTCGCTAAAAGTAAAGAAAGAGAGGAACAGTTTATTGTAAATGAAGGTACATTGCGGGGGAGGGGGGTGGAACACCGTCATTTGAAACCCTTTCCTAGCTTACTCTGTGATGCAAAGGGACCCATATTGGTGTGAATCATAACCTGAAGTTTCCGAGGACACCTCCCCCATCAGAGGCACAGTTGTTTTACATCCCTCCACTCCGTGGTGCAAAAGGAATTAAGATAGGAAAGGAAACCATGAGGGGAGGAATGATAGGGCTTCCTCTAGGTTTAGCAATATGAATCAGTCCTCTTTTGTCGAGCTGTCCCGATTTTCAGAAGACGATGCAGACATGCACACATACATGAGTCAGGCACTGCAAAAGTGATGAGGAAGCGGACAGTAAAGGTACCCATCTCTCACAATCTCTATCTGGAACAGTAGTCTGTGAAATGTGCTGTGTACATTGAATTGAGAAATTTGTATATTCCATTTCAAAGGAAACAAGAGTATAACTGGAAAAAGTCATTGGAAAGAAAAGATGTAAAAATGTAAGGATTCTATTGCGTGTCATTTTAGAATCAGACCTACGGCAAGCTGCCTGTGTTGTCAAAGAACGCATTCAGAATTGAGATACATTAGTTTTTAAATTCCTTAGGTCATACAATCCTTGCCCCAATATTAGAAGAAATTGCCGCTTGCTGATTTGATCATTGTGGCAATAAAAATGCCAAAGAATAAAAAGTGATCAGTGTGGTTGGAAAATTTTTAAAACTTGGGAGAAAATGTGTAACGTATTTAGATGCATGGGAACACTTGGGTAATATGTATGAGGGCAGAGGGAGAGTGACCTTCAGGTCATACTTGACCAATGAATGATGTCAATTATAGCAACAATTTGGAGCACCGAATGGATGGAGATGTTTCACTCAGCACTCTGGGATCTTCTCTCCTCTTTAGTTGTATTTGGTAAGTATGAGTTGCATAGGCACGGGCCCTCCAACTTGGAACATACAAAAGAGTCTTAAGTTAAGATGTTTTCCAGGAATACATATGGAATAAAACCCACATGCCTATGATCCTAATATCCTTCATTTCGCCAACTTGTTAAAGAAACTCTTGGAAATGTCTGAAGGACAGAAGATGCCAATGTTTCCATGGATGGCATGGCATGAAATACAAATAGCAGTAATGGAAGTGGATGGAGAGAAGAGGAACGGAAATGGACAAAAGTTAAAATGGAAGAAGCCCCACAGCATCCAATTTGGGCGGCAACAGTCAAAACCCAGGAGGACTGCATGTAAGTGGATGGCTTAGAGATATCATCACAGGGGTCTCACAGAGGTCGAGAGACCAGGCATCCTAAGGAGCTGTGGAAGTAGAGTGACCTCAGACAACTTACCCAAGTGTTTCTTAAGTTCCCCTGCAAAAAAAGTAGCAAAGTTCAATGTCAGTTTCACAGGATAGAAACTAAGAAACCAATTCGAATTTCTTAAAATTCAGTGTTTAAAATTACCACTAGCCCGGTTTAGCTCACCTCAGTCTCTCTCTCAAACACACACACACACACACACACACATTCACGCATACACACAGGAAGAGACATACACAGTGGCTCAGGTAAGCAGTGGAATACCTTGTAGGAACTTGCCTTTTTTATGTTGAGTCCTCTCTGAAAAGTAAAGAAAGAGACAGTTTATTGTAAATGAAGGTACATTGCAGTTGGGAGGACCACTGTCATTTGAAACCCTTCCCTAGTTTATTCTTTGATCCTACTGGACCCATATTGGTGAGAATCAGAACCTGAAGTTTCCAAAGGATATCTCACCCATCAGAGGCAGTTGTTTCATATCCCTCCACTCCTTGTTGCAAAAGGAATTAACAGAGGAAAGGAAACCATGAGGGGAGGAATGATAGGACTTCTTCTAGGGTTAACAATATGAATCAGTCCTCTTTTGTCCAGCTGTTATGTTTGTCAGCAGATGATGTTGATATGCACACATACATGAGTCAGGCACTCGAAAAGTGATCAGGAAGTGGACAGTAATGGCACCCATCCCTTCCAATCTCTATCTGTACCAGTAGTCATAAGAAACGTGCTATGTACCTTAAAGACAGAAATTTCTAAATTCCATTCCAAAGAAAACAAGAACATAACTGGAAAAATCATTGGAAAAGGATGATGTAAAAATGTAAGGATTATATTACATGTCCCTCGGGAATCAGTCCAGGGCAATAGCTGCCTGTGTTGTAGAGAACACATTCAGAATTGAGATACACTATTCTTTGAAGCTCCCTTAGGTAATACTATACTTCTACCAATATTCAGAAGACATTACAGCTTTCTGATTTGATCAGTGTGGCAATAAAAATGCCAAAGAATAAAGAGCGATCAATGTGGTCGGAAATTTTTTAAAAGTTAGGAGGAAATTGCAACGTATATAGATGCATGGGAACATTTGGGTAATATGTTCGAGGGCAGAGGGAGAGTGAACCTCAGGTCACACTTGACTAATGAATGATCAGTTATAACAACAGCATTGATCAGACCATGAGAGATGCTTCACTCAGCAGTTTGGGATCTTATCTTCGCTTTGGGTGTATTGGGTAAGTATGAGTTGCAAAGGCATGGGCCCACAAACTTGGAACATATGGAAGAAGTCTTAGATTAGGATGTTTTTTTTGGAAGATATATAGAATAAAACCAACAGGCCTATCAGTGTCATGTTCTTCATTTCGCCAATTTCTTAAAGAAACTCTGGGAAAAGTCTTCAGGAGAGAAGAAGCCAATCTTCCCTGTGATGGCATGGGGTGGAATGCAAATAGTCGGAATGGAAGTGGATGGAGGGAAGAGGAACAGAAACGGGCAGAACTTACAATGGAAAAAGCCATGCACCATCGAATTTGGTGGGAACAGTCAACATTCAGGAGAAGTGCATGCAAATGGATGATTCATTTTGGCAGGGGTCTCACGGAGGCCAAGAAACCAGGCATACTAAGGAGCTATTGTAGCAGAGGGATCTCAGACAACTTACCAAAGTTTTTCTCAGGATCCTCTGAAAAAAAAATCGCAGAATTTATTGTCAATTTCAGAGGATGGAAACTCGAAAACCACTTCAAATTTCTTAAAATTCAGTATCTAAGAGTACCACTTTCAAGGTATAGTTGACCTCACACTCTCACACAAACACACACACACACACAAAGACACACACAGCAAGAGGGATACACAGTGGCTCAGGATAACAGTGGAATACATTATAGGAATGCGTCTTTTTCATGTTTGGTCTTTGCTGAAAAGTAAAGGAAGAAAGGAACAATTTCTTGGGAATGAGGGTACATTGCCAGGATGGGTGGAGCACTGCCTTTTGAAACCCTTTCATAGTGTACTCTGTGATGCAAATTGACCCATATTTGTGAGAATCAGAACCTTCAGTTTCCAAAGGGCATCTCACCCATCAGAGGCACACTTGTTTCACATCCCTCCACAGCTTGGTGCAAAAGGACTTAAGAAAGGAAAGGAAACCATGAGGGGATGAATGATAGGGCTTCCTCTAGAATTAGCAATATCAATCAGTGCTCTTTTGTTGAGCTGCCCCATTTTCAGAAGACGATGCAGACATGCAGACATACATACATGATTCACGAACTCCAAAAGTGATGAGCAAGCCAAAAGTAAAGGTACCCATCAGTCCCAATCTCTATGTGGGCCGGTAGTCATATGAAACGTGCTATGCACATTGAAGAGATAAATTTCTAAATTCCATTCCAAAGAAAACAAGACCATAACTGGAAAACATCATTGGAAAAGGTAGATGTAAAAATGTAAGGATTCTATCACCTGTTCTTTGGAAAACAGGCCAGGACAACAGCTGCCTGTGTTGTTCTCGAACACATTCAGAATGGAGATACATTAGATTTGAACCTTCCTTAGGTCATACAATCCTTCTACCAATATTTCAATGATATTTCAGCTTGCCGGTTTGCTCATTGTGGCAATAAAAATGCCAAAGAATAAAGAGAAATTAGTGTGGCAGGAATTTTTCTAAAACTTAGGAGAAAATAGGTAACGTCCGTAGATGCATGGGAACTCTTGGGTAATATGTTCAGGGCAAAGGCAGAGTGACCTTAGGTCACACTTCAAGAATGAATGATATCAGCTATAACAACAATTTTGAACACACAATGGATAGAGATGCTTCACTTAGCAGTTTGGGATCTTCTCTTCTCTTTTGTTGTATTGGGTAAGTATGAGTTACATAGGCATGGGCCCGAAAATTTGCAACATATGAAAAATGTCTTAAGTTATGACATTTTTCAGAAATATATAGAACAAAACCCACACGCCTATCAACATAATGTCCTCATTTCGCCAATTTCTTAAAGAAACTCTGGGAAATGTCTGCAGCACAGAAGAAGCCAATGTTTCCAGGGATGGCACCGGATGCAATGCAAATAGCTGGAATGAAATTGGATGGAGGGAAGAGGAACAAAAACGGACAGAACTCAAAATGGAAGAAGCCCAACAACATCCTATTTGGGTGGGAACAGTCCACACTCAGGAGAAGTTCATTTAAATGGGTGGCTTACAGATATAATGGCAGGGACCTCACAGAGGCCAGGAAACCAGGCATCCTAAGGAGCTATGGAAGTAGAGGGATCTCAGACAACTTACCAAAGTGTTTCTTAAGTTCGTCTGAAAAAAATAGCAAAGTTCAATGTGAATTTCACAGGATGGAAATGCGAAAACAAATTCAAATTTCTTAAAATTCAGTGTTTAAAATTACCACTAGCAAGGCTTAGTTGACTTGACTTTCCCACACAAACACATGCATACAAACACACACACAGCAAAAGGCAAATATAGTGGCTCAGGTAAACAGCGAAGTACATTATAGGGACTTGTCTTTTTCATGTTCAGTGTTGTGGAAAAGTAAGGGAAGAAAGGAACATTTTCCACCAAATGAAGGTACATTGCCAGGATAGGAGGAGCACTGACATTTGAAACCCTTTCATACTTGACTCTGTGATGCAAATTGAGCCACATTTCTGAGAGTCAGAACCTTAAGTTTCCAAAGGACATCTCACCCATCAGAGGCACACTTGTTTTACATCCCTCCACTCCTTGGTGCAAAAAGAATGAAGATAGGAAAGGAAACCATGAGGGGAGGAATGATAGGGCTTCTTCTAGGATTATGAATATCAATCAGTCCTGTTATGTAGAGCTGTCACATTTTTAAGAAGACATTGCAGACATGCAGATGTAAATGCGACAGGCACTGTCAAAATTGACGAGGAAGCAGATAGTATAGGCACCCATCTGTCCCAATCTTTATGTGGACCAGTAGTCATATAAAATATGCTGTGTACATTGAAGAGATAATTTTCTAAATTCCATTCTATAGAAAACAACAGTATAACTGGAAAAAGTCGCTGGAAAAGGAGGACTTAATTAGGTAAGGATTATATTACGTTTCCTTGGGAATCAGGCCAGGGCAATAGCTGCCTGTGTTGCTACACAGCACATTGAGAATTGAGATAAGTTAGATTTGAACTTTCCTTTGGTCATACCATCATTCTACCAATATTTAGGAGAAATTGCAGCTTGCCAATTTGATCATTGTGAAAATAAAAATGTGAAAGAATAAAGAGCGATTAGTGTGGTTGGAAATTTTTTAGAAGATAGGAGAAAATATGTAACGTATTTAGATGCATGGGAACACTTGGGTAATATGTATGAGGGCAGAGGGAGAGTGACATTCAGGTCACACTTGACCAATGATTGATATCAGTTATAACAACAGTTTGGAGCACACACTGGATAGAGATGCTTCACTCAACACTTTGGGATCTTCTCTTCTCCTCTGGTGTATTGGGTAAGTATGAGTTGCATACGCATGGGCCCGAAAACTTGGAACACACAAAAGAAGACTTTGGTTAAGATGTTTTCCAGAAATACCTATAGAATAAAACCCACACTCTTATCAACATAATGTCCTTCGTTTTGCCCACTTCTTTAAGAAACTCTGGGAAATGTCTGCAGCACAGAAGAAGCCAATGTTCCCAGGGATGGCATGGGATGAAATTCAAATAGCAGGAATGGAAGAGGATGGAGAAAAGAGGAACGGAAAGGGACAGATCTTAAAATGGAATAAGCCCAACACCATCCAATATGGCTGGGAACAGTCCACCCTCAGGAGAAGTTCATTTAAATGGATGGTTACAGATATAATGGCAGGGGTCTCACAGAGGCCAAGAAACCAGGCATCCTAAGGAGCTATGGAAGTAGAGGGATCTCAGACAACTTACCAAGGTTTATCTTAATTTCCTCTGAAAAAAAAATAGCAAAGTTCAATGTGAATTTCACAGGATGGAAATGCGAAAACAAATTCAAATTTCTTAAAATTCAAGGTTTAAAATTACCACTAGCAAGGCTTAGTTGACCTCACTTTCCCACTCAAACACATGCACAAAAACACATACACACAGCAAGACGCAAACATAGTGGCTTAGGCAAACAGTGAAGTACATTATGGGAACTTGTCTTTTTCATGCTCAGTCTTTGCAGAAAAGTAAGAGAAGAAAGGAACATTTTCTTCCAAATGAAGGTACATTGCTAGGATGGGAGGAGCACTGACATTTGAAACCCTTTCATACTTGACTCTGCGATGCAAATTGAGCCACATTTCTGAGAGTCAGAACCTTAAGTTTCCAAAGGACATCTCACCCATCAGAGGCACACTTGTTTTACATCCCTCCACTCCTTGGTGTAAAGGGAATGAAGATAGGAAAGGAAACTATGAGGGGAGGAATGATAGGGTTTCCTCTAGGATTACGAATATCAATCATTCCTGTTATGTAGAGCTGTCACATTTTTAAGAAGACATTGCAGACACGCAGAAGTACATGAGACAGGCACTGCCAAAAGTGATGCAGAAGCAGAGAGCATAGGCACCCATCTGCCCAATCTCTATGTGGACCAATAGTCATATGAAACGTGCTATGTACATTGAAGAGATAAATTTCTAAATTCCATTCTAAAGAGAACAAAAGTATAACTGGAAAAAGTCACTGGAAAAGGAGGACTTAATTAGGTAAGGATTATATTACGTTTCCTTGGGAATCAGGCCAGGGCAATAGCTGCCTGTGTTGCTACATAGCACATTGAGAATTGAGATACACTAGATTTGAACTTTCCTTTGGTCATACAATCGTTCTACCAATATTTAGAAGAAATTGCAGCTTGCCAATTTGATGATTGTGGTGATAAAATTGCCAAAGAATAAAGAGCGATTAGTGTGGTTGGAAATTTTTTAGAAGACAGGAGAAAATATATAACATATTTAGATGCATGGGAACACTTGGGTAATAGTTATGAGGGCAGAGGGAGAGTGACCCTCAGGTCACACTTGACCAATGATTGATATCAGTTATAACAACAATTTGGAACACACACTGCATAGAGATGCTTCACCCAGCACTTTGTGTCTTCTGTTCTCTTTCGGTGTATTGGGGAAGTATGAGTTGCATAGGTTTGGGCCCACAAATTTGGAAAATATGAAAGAAGTCTTTGGTTAAGATGTTTTCCAGAAATACGTATAGAATAAAACCCACACTCTTATCAACGTAATGTCCTTTGTTTCGCCAACTTGTTAAAGAACCCCTGGGAAATGTCTGCAGCACAGAAGAAGCCAATGTTCCCAGGGATGGCATGGGATGAAATTCAAATAGCAGGAATGGAAGAGGATGGATGGAAGAGTAAGGGAAACTGACAGAACTTAAAATGGAAGAAGATCAACACCATCCCATTTGGGTGGGAACAGTCCACCCTCAGGAGAAGTGCATTTAGATAGATGGTTACAGACATATTGGCAAGGGTCTCACAGAGGCCAGAAGCCAGACATCCTAAGGAGCTATGGAAGTAGAGGGATCTCAGACAACTTACCAAGGTTTATCTTAAGTTCCTCTGGAAAAAAAAAATAGCAAAGTTCGATGTCAATTTAACAGGCTGGAAACGGGAAAACAAATTCAAATTTCTTAAAATTCAGTGTTTAAAATTACCACTAGCAAGGTTTAGCTCACCTCATTCTCTCTCTCTCACACACACTCACAGAAACACACAGCAAGACACGTACACAGTGGCTTAGGTAAGCAGTGTAATACATTATAGGAACTTGCCTTTTTCGTCTTCAGTCCTCGCTGAAAAGTAAAGAAAGACAGGAACAGTTTATTGCAAATGAGGGTACTTTGCCAGGATGGAAGGGCCACTGTTATTTGAAACCTTTTACTAGTTTAATCTTTGAATGCAAACAGACCCATATTTGTGAGAATCAGAACCTTAATTTTCGGAGGACATCTCACCAATCAGAGGCACAGTTGTTTTACATCCTTCCACTCCATGGTGAAAAAGGAATTAAGATAGGAAAGGAAACCATGAGAAGAGGAATGATAGGACTTCTTTTAGGGTTAACAATATGAATCAGTCCTCTTTTGTTGAGCTGTCATGTTTATCAGAAGACGATGTTGATATGCAGACATGCTTGTGTCAGGCACTTGAAAAGTGATCAGGAAGTGGACAGTAATGGCTCCCATCTGTCAGAATCTCTGTGTACCAGTAGTCATAAGAAACGTGCTATGTAACTTAAAGACAGAAATTTCTAAATTCCATTCCAAAGAAAACAGGAACATAACTGGAAAAATCAGTGGAAAGGGAACATGTAAAAATATAAGGATAAGGATTGTATAACGTGTCCCTTGGGAAGCAGTCCAGGTCAATGGCTGCCTGTGTTGTTAGAGAACACACTCAGAATTGAGATGCATTATTCTTTGAAGCTTCCTAGGTCTTACAATACTTCTAGCAATATTTAGAAGACAGTACAGCTTTTCGATTTGATCAGTGTGGCACTTAAAATGCCAATGAATAAAGAGCGATCAGTGTGGTTGGAACTTTTTTAAAATATAGGAGGATATATGTAACGTATATAAGCATGGGAACATTTGGGTAATATGTTTGAGGGCAGAGGGAGAGTGACCCTCAGGTCACACTTGACTAATGAATGATCAGTCATAAAAACAACTTTGAACAGACCATGAGAGATGCTTCACTCAGCAGTTTGGTATCTTGTCTTAGCTTTCGGTGTATTGGGTAAGTACGAGTTGCAAAGGAATGGGCCCACAAACTTGAAATATACAGAAGAAATTTTTTTTGCCTTTTTAGTCATTATTCGAAGTTATTCCTACAGCAGCTACCTGAAGATCTGTGCATCAGCTCTGCATGGCTGGGATGGTGTGAGTATAGCTGGTGAATAGAAACTTGACCCTGGACTCAGAACTATAATAGAGTTACTTTTGTTTTTAAAAAAGATTGGCATCTGAGCTAACAACTGTTGCCAATCTTTTCTCTTCTTCTGTTTTTTTTCCTTTCTGCTTTTTCTCGCCAAATCTGCTGAGTACATAGTTGCATATTTTAGTTGTGGGTCGTTCTAGCTGTGACACATGGGATGCCTCCTCAACAAGGCCTGATGAGTGGTGCCATGTCTGCACCCAGGATCTGAACCAGCAAAACCCTGGGCCGCCGTAGCAGAGCGTGTGAACTTAACCACTTGGCCATGGGCCGGCCCCTGAAAGAAGTCTCATGTTAGGACGTTTTTCAGAAATATATATAAATAAAACCCATACGCCTATCAAAGTCATGTCCTTCGTTTCGCCAACTTCTTAAAGAAACTCTGGGAAATGTCTGCAGGTGAGAAGAAGACAATGTTTCCAGTCATGGCATGGGATGAAATGCAAATAGTCAGAACAGAAGTGGATGGAAGGAAGAGGAATGGAAACGGGAGAACTTACAATGGAAGAAGCCAGACACCATCGAATTTGGGTGGGAACAGTCAACATTCAGGAGAAGTGCATGCAAATGGATGACTTAGAGATATTTTGGCAGGGGGTCTCACAGAGGCCAAGAAACCAGGCATCCTAAGGAGCTATTGTAGCAGAGGGATCTCAGACAACTTACCAAAGTTTTTCTCAGGGTCCTCTGAAAAAAATAGCAGAGTTCATTGTCAATTTCAGAGGATGGAAACGCGAAAACCACTTTAAATTTCCTAAAGTTCAGTATTTAAAATTGCCACGTTCAAGGTATAGCTGACATCACTCTCTCACACAAACACACACACACACACAAACACACACACACAGCAGGAGGGATACACAGTGGCTCAGGAAAATAGTGGAATACATTATAGGAACGTGTCTTTTTCATGTTCAGTCTTCACTGAAAACTAAAGGAAGAAAGGAGCAATTTCTTGGGAATGAAGGTACATCTCCAGCATGGAAGGAGCACTGCCTTTTGAAGTCCTTTCATAGTGTACTCTGTGATGCAAATTGACCCACATTTGTGAGAATCAGAACCTTCAGTTTCCAAAGGGCATCTCACCCATCAGAGGCACACTTCTTTTACATCCCTCCACAGCTTGGTGCAAAAGGACTTAAGAAAGGAAAGGAAACCATGAGGGGATGAATGATAGGACTTCCTCTAGAATTAGCAATATCAATCAGTCCTCTTTTCTGGAGCTGTCCCATTTTTCAGAAGACGATGCAGACATGCAGACATACATACATGACTCAGGAACTCCAAAAGCGATGAACAAGCTGACAGTAAAGGTACCCATCAGTCCCAATCTCTATGTGGACCAGTAGTCATATGAAACGTGCTGTGTACATTGAAGAGATAAACTCGTAAATTCCATTCCAAAGGAAACAAGACTATAAGTGGAAAACGCCATTGGAAAAGGTTGATGAAAAAATGTAAAGATTCCATTAGGTGTCCTTTGGAAAACAGGTCAAGACAACAGCTGCCTGTCTTGTTACATTACACACTCAGAATTGAGATACATTAGATTTGAACCTTCCTTAGGTCATACAATCCTACCAATATTTAGAAGAAATTGCAGCTTGCCGATTTGATCATTGTGGCAATAAAAATGCCAAAGAATAAAGAGCTATCAGTGTGGTCAGAAATTTTTTAAAAGTTAGGAGAAAATATGTAATGTAGTTACATGCCTGAGCACACTTGGGTAATATGTTCGAAGGCAGAAGAAGAGTGACCCTCCGGTCACACTTGAGCAATGAATGATATCAGTTATAACCACAACTTTGAACACACAATGGATAGAGATGTTTCACTCAGCACTTTGGGATCTTCTCTTCTCTTTCAGTGTATTGCGTAAGTATGAGTTGCATAGGCATGGGCCCTCAAACTTGGAACATATGAAAGAAGTGTTAAGTTAGGATGCTTTTCAGAAATATATATAGAGTAAAATCTGTACGTCTATCACTGTAATGTCCTTTGTTTTGTCAACTTCTTAATGTAACACTGGTAAATGTCAGCAGAGATGAACAGGCGAATGTTTCCAGGGATGGCATGGATAAAATTCATAGCACAATGGAAGTGGATGGAAGGAAGTGGAACGGAAACTGACAGAATTTAAAATGGGAAAAGCCCAACACCATCGAAATTGTGAGAGAATGGTCAACATCCAGGAGGAGTGTGTACAAATGGATGGCTTAGAGATATAATGGCAGGAAATATCACAGAGGCCAAGAAATCAGTCATCCAAAAGAAGTATGGAAGTAGAGGGATATGAAGAACTTACCGAACTTTTTCTTAAGTTGCTCTGGAAAAAAAATAACAAAGTTCAATGTCAATTTCAGATGATGGAAACATAAAAACAACTTCAAATTTCTTAAAATTCAGTTTTAAAAATTACAACTTCCATGGTGTACCTGACCTCAGTCTCACACACACACATACATACACACAGCAAGAGCCATACACAGTGGCTCAGGTAAACAGTGAAATACATTATTGGAACTTGTCTTTTTCATGTTCCGTCTTCGCTGAAAACTAAAGGAAGAAAGGAACGATTTATTGCAAAGGGAGGTACATTGACAGGAAGGGAGTAGCACGGACATTTGAAACCCTTCCATAGGTTATTCTGTGATGCAAATTGACCCATATTTGTGAGAATCAGAACCTGAAATTTCCAAAGGATATCTCACCCATCAGAGGCACACTTCTTTTACATCCCTCCACTCCTCGGTGCAAAAACAATTAAGATAGGAAAGGAAACCATGACTGCAGGAATGGTAGGACTTCTTCTATGGTTAACACCATCAATCAGTCCTATTTTGTCGAGCTGACACCTTTTCCAGAAGACGATGCAGACATGCAGACATACTTGAGTCAGGCACTCCAAAAGTGATGAGGAAGCAGACAGTAAAGGCACCCATCAGTCCCAACCTCTATCTGGGCCACCAGTCATATGAAACGTGCTGTGTACATTGAAGAGATAAATGTCTAAATTCCATTCCAAAGAAAACAAGAGTATTTGGAAAATGTCATTGGAAAAGGCGAATGTTAAAATGTAAGGATCATTTCATGTCCCTTGAGAAACAGGGCAGAACAATAGCTACCTGTGTTGTTACAGAACACATTCAGAATTGAGACACATTAGATTTGAACCTTCCTTTGGTCATAGAATCCTTCTACCAATATTTAGAAGAGCTTGCTGTTTGCCGATTTGATCATTGTGGCAATAAAAATGCCACAAAATTAGGAGTGATCTGTGTTGGAAATTTTTTAAAAGTTAGGAGAAAATATGTAACAAATTTACATCCATGGGAACATTTGGGTAATATGTTCAAGGGCAGAGGGAGTGTGACCCTCAGGTGACAATTGAGCAATGAATGATATCAGTTATAACAACAACTTTGAACACACAATGGATAGAGATGCTTCACTCAGCAGTTTGGGATCTTCTCTTCTTTTTTGCTGTATTGGGAAAGTATCAGTTGTATAGCCATGGGTCATCAAACTTGGAACATATGAAAGAAGTGTTAAGTTAGGATGCTTTTCAGAAATATATATAGAATGAAAACTATACACCTGTGAATGTAATGTTCTTTGTTTTGCCAACTGGTTAAAGCCAGTCTGGCAAATGTCTGCAGGACAGAAGAAGCCACTGTTTCCAGGGATGGCATGGGATGAAATGCAAATAGCAGGAATGGAAGGTGATGGAGGGAAGAGGAATGGAAACTGACAGAACTTAAATGAAAGAAGCCCAACACCATCCAATTTGGCTGGGAACAGTTATCACCCAGGAGAAGTGGGTGCAAATGGATGGTTTAGAGTTAAAATGGCAGCGAATCTCAAAGAGGCCAATCCAGTCATCCTAAAGACCTAGCGAAGTAGAGAGATATCAGAAACTTACCGAAGTTTTTCTTACGTTCTTCTGAAAAAAAAAAAATAGCAAAGTCCAACGTCAATTTCACAGAATGGAAACAGGAAAACAACTTCAAATTTCTTAAAGTTCAGTATCTAAGAGTACCACTTTCAAAGTGTAGCTGACCTCACTCTCACACACAAACACACACACACACAAACACACACACAGCAAGAGGGATACACAGTGGCTCAGGAAAACAGTGGAATACATTATAGGAACATGTCTTTTTCATGTTTGGACTACGCTGAAAACTAAAGGAAGAAAGGAGCAATTTCTTGGGAATAACGGTACATTGCCAGGATGGAGGAGCACTGCTTTTTGAAATCCTTTCATAGCGTACTCTGTGATGCAAATTGACCCACATTTGTGAGAATCAGAACCTTCAGTTTCCAAAGGGCATCTCACCCATCAGAGGCACACTTCTTTTACATCCCTCCACAGCTTGGTACAAAAGGAATTAAGATAGGAAAGGAAACCATGAGGAGATGAATGATAGGACTTCCTCTAGAATTAGCAATATCAATCAGTCCTCTTTTCTGGAGCTGTCCCACTTTTCAGAAGACGATGCAGACATGCAGACATACATACATGACTCAGGAACTCCAAAAGTGATGAACAAGCTGACAGTAAAGGTACCCATCAGTCCCAATCTCTATGTGGACCAGTAGTCATGTGAAATGTGCTATGTACATTGAAGAGATAAACTCGTAAATTCCATTCCAAAGGAAACAAGACTATAAGTGGAAAACGCCATTGGAAAAGGTAGATGGAAAAAATGTGAGAATTCCATTAGGTGTCCTTTGGAAAACAGGCCAAGACAACAGCTGCTTGTTTTGTTACATTACACATTCAGAATTGAGATACATTAGATTTGAACCTTCCTTAGGTCATACAATCCTTCTACCAATATTTAGTAGAAATTGTAGCTTGCCAATTTGATCATTGTGGCAACAAAAACGCCAAAGAATAAAGAGCTATCAGTGTGGTCAGAAATTTTTTAAAAGTTAGGAGAAAATGTGTAACATAGTTACATGCCTGAGCACACTTGGGTAATATGTTCGAGGGCAGAGGAAGATTGACCCTTAGGTCACACTTGACCAATGAATGATATCAGTTATAACAACAACTTTGAACACACAATGGATAGAGATGCTTCACTCAGCACTTTGGGATCTTCTCTTCTCTTTCAGTGTATTGCGTAAGTATGAGTTGCATTGGCATGGGCCCTCAAACTTGGAACATATGAAAGAAGCTTTAAGTTAGAATGCTTTTCAGAAATATATATAGAATAAAAGCCATACGTCTATCACCGTAATTTCCTTCATTTTGCCAACTTCTTAAGGTAACACTGGTAACTGTCTGCAGGGACGAAGAGGCAAATGTTTCCAGGGATGGCATGAGATAAAATACATAGCAGGAATGGAAGTGGATGGAGGGAAGGGGAACGGAAACTGACAGAACTTAAAATGGGAGAAGCCCAACATCATCGAAGTTGTGAGGGAACAGTCAACATCCAGGAGGAGTGTGTACAAATGGATGGCTTAGAGATATAATGGCAGGAAACATCACAGAGGCAAAGAAACCAGTCATCCAAAAGAGCTATGGAAGTAGAGGGATATGAACAACTTACCGAACATTTTCTTAATTTCCTCTGAAAAATAAAATAGCAAAGTTCAATGTCAATTTCAGAGGATGGAAACGCAAAAACAACTTCAAATTTCTTTAAATTCAGTATCTAAAATTACAACTTCCAAGGTGTAACTGACCTCAGTCTCACACACACACACACACACACACATAGAAAGAGACATATACGGTGGCTCAGGTAAACACTGGAATGCATCAAAGGAGCTTACCTTTGTCCTGTTCAGTCACACACACACACACACACACACCTATACACACCGGCTGAGAGCTCAGTGTAATCCAAGACATTCTACAATAAACGAATCAGCTAGTAATGAAATGAATTTAATGAATTGAGAAAAATTTTGCAAATACTAATTTTGGTGGTTATCTTTAAAACATATTTTTGCTCCCTTTTTACAGTTTTTGGTTTCTATTATTTGGTTTGTCATCTTTAATATGGTCTTTGCTTGCTATTAAAAATTTATAGTCAATTCTCACTATTGCAGTATGTACATTGTGTAAAATCATCACAAACACTGAATTACAGTACACTGAAATACTGCTCTTGTGGACAATATAAGGTTAGGTTCCTGGGTGCCTCTTCATGACCAATTTCTGCATATGTAATGCGCAACACTGTTGCATTTAAATTTCTGTTTTAGTTCATGTCCAAATGAAGCTTCTCTCTAACATATCACATGAAAGGAAGGAAAATGACCTATTGTTTTTCATGTTTTATTAAGATATATTTGGCATATATAATTGTTAGTTTAATGTGAAAATATGATATATGTATATATTTTTGAAATGAGTGTTACAAATAGATTAGTTAACATGTGCTTCACTTCACAATGTTACAATTGCTTTCTGTTAATTATTTGTCAGAGATAATTTACCAAATGTTTTTGAAGCTTTTCTCAAAAATAAAATTGAAAGAGTAAGTAAATATCATGATAAACATATATGGAGGAAATTCCCATTTATTGAAAAACGTGAATGTAAATTTAAAACAATTGAGATACACAGAAGCATATAGTACAGAAACAGTGTTGGAAAGCTCGCTTTTTTCCTTAAAAATATACTATATTAAGTTAAAATTAGGAAAAAAGTGAATTTACAGAATTAAGAAAAAATTTAGGAATCTGGTGGTTACCTATAAATAAGTTCTCTGTCCCATTTTTATTTTAGTCTTTTATCATTCAAGCTGTTAGCTTTAATATGTTCTTTGGCTCCCACTAGACGTATAAACTCTTCTCTGTTATTGCAGTAGCTATATTGTATAAAGTCACCACAAACACTGAATTAAAGAACATTAAATCACTGCTGCTGTAGCAATTGAGGGCTTTGTTCTTTGTTCGTCTGTTCACAAATTTTCATCAATGAACCGATACATAATTTTGTTTCTTGTGAGTTTCTATAGTGAGCATCGGGAAGACAGAATAAACTATCATTGATAGGGAAAGAAGAACATCAAATGTAAAAAGAAGGATGGGTAATGTGGAAAGGCAGGGAAGGCGAATTTAGGAGAACTTTAAATGACAGAAGTTTGGAAGCCAAAAAAGGAGTAGGGAAAGCACACATTCAGCAGGGAGAACCAAGAGATGGCATCCAAGTGAGGAAACAGGAGATGTCATCATAATGAGGAAAGAGAAAGAAAAGGCATCATACTGCATGAATAACGGTTGTCAGAGAATATTTATTGAGTTTTTCTGAAAAAGGGGAGGAGGTAGCAATAAATTTACTAAATTGAGAGAATAAATGAGGCACATTATTCTGATGATTACCTTTTTTTTTTTTTTTTTTGAGGAATATTAGCCTTGAACTAACTGCTGCAATTCCTCCAAATTTTGCTGAGGAAGACTGGACCTGAGCTAACATCGTGCCCATCCTCCTTCACTTTTTTTTATATGTGGGATGCCTACCACAGCATAGTGTGCCAAGCAGTGCCATGTCTGTACCCGGCATCCAAACTGGCAAGCCCCGGGCAGCCGAAGTAAAACCTGTGCACTTAACCGCTGCACCACTGGGCTGGCCCCACGTGTTTATCTTATATTAGTATATTTTATAATTTTCTTGGCCCCTTTTACATTGCTTAGGTTTTTATTATTTGGTTTCTTGTATTTAAATACAATTTTGAACTTCCTGTAAGTTTGTGTAAATAAGTATAAAAATATATTCTTACTAATTACACATATGTTCAAATGTATGTATATTATACAAACATAAAATTCATATATATAAAATAATTTTCAAAAAGATTATATTGACATAGTTATTTTGAAATGATAATTTCAAAAACTTCCCAACCTTCATAAATATATCTGGTTCAACACGTATCTCTGAAAAAGAACTATAAAAGTTTTTTATAAATGGGGGCCAGCCCGGTGGCACAGAAGTTCAGTTCGCATGTTCTGCTTCAGCAGCCCAGGGTTTGCTGGTTCGGATCCCAGGTGCAGACCTGTGCACTGCTTGTCAAGCCATGCTGTGGCAGGCCTCCCACATATAAAGCAGAGGAAGATGGGCACGGATGTTAGCTCAGGGCCAGTCTTCCTCAGCAAAAAGAGGAAGATTGGCAGCAGATGTTAGCTCAGGCTAATCTTCCTAAAAAAAAAAAACTTTTAAAGTTCTCTTCATTTGACAACTCTTGATAAATTATTTTTGCATGTATTACAAGAATTTAGAAAGCAAATAACTCCAATGAATGCTTACAAATAGTTTTTCAAGTCCGGTGGTTTTCAGTTTTTACTTTGAAAAATATTGCAAGAGGATCCAGTGGAATCATTAGCTAGTTCACCATGATCAACTATTTTGGATAATTGATTAATAGGTAATTTTGATCTTTTAGGTGGGAGAAATTCAGAAAGATTAAGTGAAGTTGTCATACTTAAACTAATTTTTTCATATCAACTTATTTATGTGAGTAACTTTTTTCAGCATTCCCATATGGTAAAAAGAATGAAGAATATCAGTAAATCACTTATTGAATAATAATTCATATATTAGGAAGAAACAGAATAAAATATGAGAATTAAAATAAAATAAAATATAAAGATATGAAAATGATATAAGATTCCTGATTGCTATGGAAGTGTTTGTTCATGATTTAAAAAATTAATGTGAGAATAAGAGTAAACCCTTATTATTTATCCCTCATTGAAAAACTCCTGGTTCAAAGACTCAAAAGGAAGAGCAACTTGAAGAAGTAATCTTTGTGAATATTAAAATATGAATAAAAGAAGAAGGATTGCTACAGTTGGAAAGAGCAAAGTGATGGACAAGATCAGGTTAAATATATTTAGGAATACCTTAGTAATACAATAAAAAGCAAAAGTAGATTGAACCTCAAGGTTTTCTTTGACCAATGAAGTACATTGGCATTGCTCATTTATAGAGGCCCATGGAAAGAAGACATTAACTCATCCTCTTTATTGCCTATTCTCTTCTAGTGGAAGATTGGATCAGGATTATCTGCACAGCAATGGGAACTCCACTCAAAAGACATGGTAGAAAACCTGAGTTAAAGTTTTCCACATGTGACAGTGTCAAGATGGTGACATAGGCAGACTCTGAACTCACCTCCTCCCAGAGACACAATGAATTTACAACTACTCTTGGAATAATTACCCCTGAGAGAAAACTGAAAACTGGATAAAAAGAACCCCCATAAGTAGGTACAGTGCTGACTGAGGTGGAAGAGGCAGAAATTCCTTTCTGTAGCTAAAAAGGCCACCTTCCAGGCATGGCACCTCATGGCTGGCCAGGAGCAATCTTAAGATATGAAGCCTTCTGTGGAGGAGTGGGGGATCTGAGCAGGGGAGTGTGCAAGAATGTGTTGATGGGGTGTATGGACCTTTGGTCAGTGGGACTTGTCAGCTGCAGCAGACTTGTGCTTCTCAAATAGTCACACAGGGCATCGCCTCCACCTTCTAAAGCCTGAAACAATTGGATGCTCCCATGCCTGGGCCTGTCCCCACTCAGCTCCCATCCTGAGAGACCTGACAACAGCTTTGCAGGCTGGACACCTACAGCAATTGTAAGCCCCTGACCCTAGCAACCAGTCACACTGGGGACCTATTCACGCAAGAGAAAAACTGCAACAGTAATGTGCTATTAGACCTTGAAGTCAACTAGCTGGGACTCTTCATGACTGATAAAGTGACTGAAGGGTCCATAGCAGCTACATACAGTGAGAATTACAACCAGCTTGCCAGGGGGACAACGTAGTATTCCTGGGCAGCTACAGCAAGAGCAACTCTGCCACAACAGAAGGAGACATGTAGCCCACATAAGGGACACTCCTGTAACATTTGAAACTGCTGCTGCTGGGCCTCATAAGGCATCTCTTACATTATGCCGCCTCTGCAAAATTGTAAGACATAGCTGACCTACCTAATACATGGATATATGCACAGACAAAGGGGAGAAATGAGGAGATAAAAGAATACATTCCAAGTGAGGAAATAGGACAAAATTCTAGAAAAAGAACAAAACAACACAGAGGTAAACAATCTAGCTGACAAAGAGTACAAACTAAAAGCCATAAGGATGCTCACTGATCTTGGGAGAAGAATGGATGAACTCAGTGAGAACTTCAACAAAGAACTGGAAAATATAAAAAAGAACCAATCAGAAATGAAGAATACAATACTGGAAATGAAAAATTCACTAGAGAGACTCAATAGCAGAGTAGGTTACACAGAAGAATGGATCAGTGACCTGGATGAAAGGCTAGAGGAAATCACCCAAGCTGAACAGACAAAAGAAAAAGAATTAAAGAGAACAAGAACAGTCTAAGGGGCCTCCAGGACAACACCAAATGCACTAACATCCTTATTATAGGTGTCCCAGCAGGAGAAGAGAGAGACAAAGGGGAAGAGAATCCATTAGAAGAAATAATATCTGAAAACTTTGCTAACTTATGGAAGGAAACAGACATCGAGGTACAGGAAGCACAGACAGCACCAAACAAGATAAACTCAAAGAGGCCCACAGCAAGACACATTACAATCAAAATGTCAGGAATGAAAGATAAAGAGAGAATCCTAAAAACACAAGAGAAAGGCAACAGGTTCCTCACAAAGGAAACCCCATAAGGCTATCAGCTGACATCTCAGCAGAAATCTTACAGGCTAGAAAGGAGTGGCATGATATATTTAATGTGCTGAAAGGAAAAAATGAATGCTCTAAATGGCATGATTTTCATTCAGAATGGAAGGATAGATAAAGAGATTCCCAGACAAGCAAAAACTGAAGGAGTTTATCATCAAGAAACCAACCTTACGAGAAATGCTAAAGGGACTTATTTAAGTGGGAAAAAGAAGATCACAAATAGGAATAAGAAAAGTATTTTTAAAAAAGCAGTAAAATCAATGGTAAAGGCAAACATACAGTAAAGGTAGTCAATCGACCACTTATGAGGTTAATATGAAGGTCGAAAGACAAAAGTACTAAAATCATCTATTTCCATGATAAGAGGGTAACACATACAGACACACAAAAAAAGAAGTTAGGTAATGATATCAAAAACATAAAATGTGGGATTAAGGGAGTAAAAGAGCTTTTGGCAAGAGGACAATTTAAAGAGACCATCAACTTAATATAGATTGCAATATATGTAGCTTATTATATATGAACCTCATAGTAATCACAAACTGGAAACCTATAATAAATACACAAAAAATTAACAGAAAGGAACCGAAGCATAATACTAAAGAAAGTCATTAAACCACAAGGGAAGAGAGCAAGAGAAGAAGAAAGAAACAGGAGGAACTACTAAAACACCCAGAAAAAAATAACAAATGGCAATAAGTACATTCTTAGGAATGACTATTTTAAATTTCAATAGACTAAATTCTCCAATCAAAATGCATTGGGTGGCTGATTGGATAAAGACACTGACCCATATTTGTGCCATACAAGAGGCACACTTCAGAACTAAAGACACTCAGAAACTGAAAGTGAAGGGATAGGAAAGTACTCCATGCAAATGGCAATGAAAAGAAAGCTGGAGTAGCAGTACTTATATCAGACAAAATAAACTTTGAAACAAAAACTGTAATAAGGAACAAAGAAGGACACTATATAATGATAAAGGTAACACTCCAAAAAGAGGATAGAACACTTGTAAATATCTGTGTACCCAACCTAGGAGCACTTAAATATATAAAGCAGTTATTAACAATCATGCAATGAGAAATAGACAGCAACACAATAATAGTAGAGGACTTTAACACTCCACATACACCAATGGATAGATCATCCAAACAGAAGACCAATAAGGAAACATTGGCCTTACGTGACACATTAGACCAGATGGACTTAGATATATACAGAATATTCCACCCAAAAACTGCAGAATACACATTCTTTTCATATGCACATTGGACTTTCTCCAGGATTGATCACATATTAGGCCGCAAAACAAGTCTCAATACATTCAAGAAGATTGAAATAATATCAAGCATCTTTTGTGACCACAACCATATGAAATCAAATACAAGAAGAAAATCAGAAAAGCCACAAATAAGTGGAGATTAAAAAATGCTACCGAATAACGATGGTGTCAATGAAGAAATCAAAGGAGAAATCAAAAAATACCTGGAGATAAATGAAAATATGACATGCCAAAATTTATGGGGTACAGCAAAAGCAGTTCTGAGAGGGAAGTTTATAGAATACACACCTACCTCAACAAAGGAGAAAAATCTCAATTAAACAATGTAATAGTGCACCTAAAGGAAGTGGAAAAAGAAGAACAAACAAAGCACCAAATCCGTAGAAGGAAGGAAATAATACAAATCAGAGCAGAAATAATGAAACAGAGACTTAAAAAAAGAGAGAGAGAAAAAAATCAATGAAACCAAGAGCTGCTTCTTTGAAAAGATAAACAAAATCGACAAACCTTTAGACAGACTCACCAAGTTAAAAAAAGAGAAGTCTCAAATAAATAAAATCAGAGGTGAAAGAGGGGAAATTACAATAGACACCTCAGAAATACAAAAGATTACAAGAGAATACTGCAAAAACTCTATGCCAACAAATTAGATAATCTAGGAGCAACATATAAATTCTCAGATTCATAAAACCTTCCAAAACTAAGTCAAGAAAAAATAGAGAATTTAAATAGACCAATCACCAGTAAGGGGATTGAGACAGTCACAAAACTTCTCCCAAAATATCAAAGTCCAGAAACAGACAGCTTCCCTGGTGAATTCTACCAAACATTCAAAGCAAACTTAATACCTACCTTTCTCAAACTCTTACAAAACTTTGAAGAGGAGGGGAAGCTTCCTAACTTATCCTACAAGGCCAACATTATCCTGATACCAAAACCATACAAGGACAACACAAAAAAAGACAATTACAGGCCAATATCATTGATGAATATTGGTGAAAAACCCTCAACAAAATACTAGCAAATTGAACACAACAATACATCAAAACAATCATACACCATGATGAAGTGGAATTTATTCCAGTGACGCAGGGGTGGTTCAACAACTGCATATCAGTCAATGTGATACACCACATTAACAAAATGAATGATAAAAATCACACGATCATCTCAATAGATGCAGAGAAAGCACTTGACAAGATGCAGCATATATTTAGGATAAAAACTCTGAATGAAATGGGTATAGAAGGAAAATACCTCAACATAATAAAGGCCATATATGACAAATGTACAGCTAATATAATTCTCAATGGAGAAAAACTGAAAGATAATCCTTTAAGAATGGGAACCAGATAAGGATGCCCTCTTTCACTGCTCTTATTTAAGCTAGTATCGGAAGTCCTGCCGGAAGAATCAGGCAAGAAAAAGAAATAAAAGGGCTCCAAATTAGAAACAAAGAAGTGAAACTGTCATTATTTGCAGATAACATGATTTTATATATAGAAAACCCTAAAGAATCCGCCAGAAAATCTTTAAGAAATAATAAATGAATATTGTAAAGTTGCAGGATAAAAATCAACATAAATATCTCAGCTGTGTTTTTATACACTGAGAACAAAGTAGTAGAAAGAAAAATTAAGACTACCATCCCCCTTATAATTGCAACAAGAAGAATAAAAAACCTAGTAAACTTAACCAAAGAGGTGAAAGACCTTTACATTGAAAACTATTAAACATTGTTGAAAAAAATAGAAGACACAAAGAAATGGAAAGCTATTCCATGCTTTTGGATTGGAAGAATTAAGATAGTTAAAATGTCCATACTTCCTACAGAAATCTACAGATTCATTGCAATCCCTGTCAAAATTCCAATAACATTTTTCACAGAAATAGAGCAACAATTCCTAAAAATTACATGGAACAGCAAAAGACCCTGAATAGCCAAAGACACCCTGAGAAAAAAGAACAAAGCTGGAGGTATCACACTCCCTGATTTCAATATACTACAAAGTTATAGTAATCAAAACAGCATGGTAATGGCACAAAAACTGACACACAGATCAATGGAACAGAATCTAGATCCCAGAAATAAACCTACACACTTGTGGACAGCTAATTTTCAACAAGGGAGCCAAGAATATGCAACAGTGCAAGGAAAGTCTCTTCAATAAATGATGTTGGGAAAACTGGACAGCCACATGTAAAAGAATGAAAGTAGACCTTTATCTTACATAATATTCAAAGAATAACTCAATTGATTAAAGACTTGAACGTAAGACCTGAAACCATGAAACTTCTAGAAGAAAACATAGGCAGTACACTCCTCAACATCAGTCTTAGCAGCGTATCTTCAAGTACCCTGTCTGATCAGGCAAGGGAAACAATAGAAAACATAAACAAGTGGGAGTATATCAAAGTAAAATTTTTCTGCACAGCAAAGGAAACCATCAAGAAAACAAAAAGGCAAACTAACAATTGGGAGAAGATATTTGCAAACCATTTATCTGATAAGGGGTTAATATTAAAAATAAACAACTCATACATCTTAACACCAAAAATCTAACAACCCAATTTAAAAATGGGCAAAAGATCTGAACAGACATTTCTCCAAAGAAGATATACAGATGGCAAACAGGAACATGAAAAGAGGTTCAACATCACCAATTATCAGGGAAATTCAAATCAAAACTATAATGAGACATCATCCCATGCCTGTCAGAATGGCTATAATTAACAAGACAGGAAACAAGTGTTGGAGAAGATGTGCAGAAAAGGGAACTCTCATACACTCCTGGTGCGAGTGGAAACTGGTGCAGCCACTATGGAAAACAGCATGGATATTCCTCAAAAAATTAAGAATAGAACTACCATTCTGTCCGGTTATTCCACTGCTGGGTAATTATCCAAAGAACATAAAAACATGAATGCATAATGCTATATTCACCCCTATGTTCATTCCAGCATTATTCACAATAGCGAAGACTTGGGAGAAGCCTAGGTGCTCATCAAGGGATGAAATGATAAAGAAGATGCATATATACACAATGGCATACTCCTCTGCCATAAAAAAGGATTAAATCTGGCCATTTGTGACAACATGGATGGATCTTGAGGGTATCATGTTAAGTGAAATAAGTCAGAGGTGGAAAGTCAAATACCCTATGATCTCACTCATAAATGGAAGATAAAATCAACAACAAACACATAGAGACAGAGATTGGTTTCATGGTTACCAGAAGGGCAGGGTGAAGGGAGGAAAGCAAAAGGCATGATTAGGTATATGTGTATGGTGAGGAATTATAATTAGTCTTTGGGTGGTGAACATGATGTAATCTACACAGAAATCGAAATATAATTATGTACACCCAAAATTTATATAATGTTATAAACCAATGTTACTGCAATAAAAAAAATGTGTGTGTGTAAAACAAGAAAACTACAAAAAAATTTTCCAGAAAGCATCTTGAATGGAAATAATCATGTTCTTCTTAGTCAAATTCTCTTCATTGAACCACACTTGTAATTATGATATAGTCATTATTTTGAACAAAAAAGCAACATAGAATATACAGGAAATAAAAATAAATGAGAGGCATTTGGGGAACGCTGGAAAGGGAAAAAAAGATGGTAGACTCCCTTGAAGGAGCTTAAAGTTGAAAAAGGTAGAAAAGTTCAAATCCAGAAAAGGGAATAACCAAGGTGAGTCATACAGATGAAAATACTAGAAATGTCATGGAGAAAACATTGGAAAAAACCTCTAAGAGATACATTAGTAAAGGGTTATGGAAAGAAAGTTTCCAGTACTTTACTTTGAAAATGAAATGGGAAAGCTCATGTAAATATTAATACAAATTATTATAAATAAAATGCAAATTAAAATGATAAACTCTTATCTATAAGGAGAGAAGACTAGACCAAGGCTAAAGGTACAACTTGTAAAGAAAAAGCAGTAACTCATTTTAGACAGGTATGTGTATGTTCGATATTTTGTGGTTTGGCCATTGCTAATGCTGTATGTGTTCATACATGAATACAGATGGTCTTATTTTCGTCTTGATCCATCATGGTCACAGAATGGCCTTATCTGATGTTAATATCCCATGAAAAAGTTTATTTACAACAGAAAGACACCAAACCATAGCTGTGAGTGCCAGTCCAGCTTGCAATAACACCCAGGCTGAGCCAATAGCACTAGGTCAGGTCCAGGATGTCAGGGACAGTTTTCCTTTATCTATTATTTATCTCTAACTCTATCTGTCTATCTATCTATCTATCTATGCAAAAGTATGCGTGAGCCTGCTATACAACAAATTCAAGATAATGATTACCTTTAACAGAGAGTATAAGAATGCTATCTATAATACTTTAAAGGTATCTATAATAGTAAGTTTAAAGAATCTTGAAGGAAAATAGAAAAATAATATGATTTTACAAAAGTGAATAGATGAATATTTATTATATTACCTTCTGTAATTTTCTATTTGCTTTAGATATTTTGACAAAATCAAAAGTATCATGACGTACAAATAAAAGGGTATGTAAATATCTTAAAGGATTATAACAGTTTAAAATTTCAGTAATGCATAAATGATGGTAGCTATTGGGATATAGAACCCACGCATTCTTTCAATATTAATTCAGTTAATTATTATTCTTTGAATACTTGCAATATATCAGGTATAGTAGTTAAGGACTAGAGAAAATGTTCTCCACACACTGAGTCTATGTGCCTTGAGGAACTTGCAGTGCCAGAACGGAGACAAATATGAAGCTTACATTCAAAATAAACTTCATTAAGTGATATGAAAAAATATTAGGGTGTATACAATTGCTGCTCTCTATTAGGTATGATGATATAGAGGTATATTTGTAGTCAATTAAAATATCAATTGAGGGATATAAAAGCAAATTACTGCAGAGTATGATCACATTTCTAATATGTGTAAACATGAAAGTTATTACAAATATAAAGTATTTTAAGGAACCAGAGGTCATATAGCACTTAATGCCATTGAATTGACCTCAACCACTACCACACATTAAATGTTTACTGCCTATACTATGAAAATGACATAACTTACCTATTAACTATTGCTTTTAGGTAAGCAAGGCTAACAACTGTGCTTACTTTCTTCAGAGAAAGCCTTTAAAATTATGGCATAAATTTGAGGGTGACATAGCAAAATGGTGGAGTAGGAATCCCTGGACCATCCTTCTCCCCCAACACACTGATTTAACAAAAGGCCTCCAGGTAGACACAACAAGACTCACCAAAGCTGGAAGTGAGATTTTGGACACCACTTACCAGAATTCCTGCCACTGGCACAACATCATATGATAGGAAGAGACCTCCCCTAGCTCCCAGATTCTCCCATGGGAATGAAGGGATTGGTTCATGTGTCTAGCACCCCAACATTAATAAGGGGGCTCCCCAGAGGACTCGCTTCTGTTTTGCTTGCCTTGGAGCTCTTGTCAGTCCTGCACAGTCTATCTGCCAGGAGAGAATGGAGATGGCAATTTGGACTGGTAGATGCTATATAACTTCTGCCGAGATCAGTACAGAATAAATGGACTAAAACCACAGCTGCCTACTTCTCTCTCAGGAGGAAAAGAGCTGGTAGATGCCCCAGATCTTTGGCCAGGCTGATTGGTGGGAGTCTTCTGTATAAGTCTAGTCAAGGAAGATTGTTAAAGATGCCTGCTTTGTTTCATGTACAGACATCAACACAGAGAGTTAAGAAAAATAAAAATCAGGCAAAGATGTTCCAAACAAAGGATCAAGACAATTCCCTAGAAATCAACCTGATTGAAATGGAGCCATGTGATTTACCTGACAGAAAATTCCAAACAACTGTCATAAAGTTGCTCACAAATGTCCAGACAAGAATTCATGAACAAAGTTTGAATTTCAGCAGAGACAAAAAATAATTAAAAGTACTGAGTAGAAATCATGGAGTTAAAGACCACAGTAACTGAACTGAAAAATTCACTAGAGGAGTTCAACAGCAGACTGGATTAAGCAGAAGAAAGAATCAGTGAGCTCAAAAACAAGTTATTGGAAATAAGTCAATCAGAGGAGCAAAAAGAAAAAAGAGGGAAGAAGGCTTATGAGACATCTGGGATATGATCTTGCAGACCATTATATGCATTATGGGAGTCCCAGAAGGAGAAGTAAGACCAGAAAGCTTCTTCAAAGAAATAATGTCTTAAAAACTCCCCAAACCTGGGGAAAGAAATGACATCCAGCTCCAAGAAGCCCAAATATCACCAAATAAAATGAATCTCAAAATAACCACACCAATAAACATTATCAAAAAACTCTCAAAAGCCAAAACCAAGAAAGAATTTTCTAGCAGCAAGAGAAAAGCAAATAATCACATACAAAGGAACTTACATAAGAATGTGAGTGTATTTTTTAGCAGAAATATTCTAGGCCATAAGTGAGTGAAATAATATATATGCTAAGTGCTGAAAGGAAAAAAACAAACCTCTGCCAATCAATAATACCTTACCTAGCAAAACATTACTTCAAAATGAAGGCGAGATAAAGACTTTCACACACAAAACAGAGGGAGTTCATCACCCCTAGACCTAGCCTTACAAGAAATGCTAAAGGAATTCTTCGAGCTGAAATGAAAGGACACTAAACAGCAACACATGCAGCATAAGAAAGCAGGAAATACACTGGTAAAGGTAAATATATAGGCAAATACAGTACACTGTATTACTGTAATGGTGATGGAAAAGCAAATTTTAATTCTAGTATAAACATTAAAAAAAAGGATTAAAAATAACTACAACTAAGAAATAGGTTAAAAGATACACAATAGGAATAGATGTGAACTGTGACAACAAAAATTAAAGCATGTGGAGGGAGAAGCAGTTAAAGACTAGTTTTTCTATTTGAATGAACTTAAGCTGATAGCAACTTAAAATAGACTGATATCTATAAGATATTTCCTGTAAGCTCCAAGATAACATGGAAAAAATATCAGTAGAAATTATACAAAAGAACAAGAGGAAGGGATCGGAGTATATTAACACAAAAAATAAAAAGAGAATAAAACACAAAGATAGTAAGAGAGGAAAAGACAAAGAACTACAAGATTAATAGAAAACAATTAACGAAATTACAATAATAAACATTTCCTATCAATAATTACTTTAAATGTAAATAGATTAAAATCCCTAAACAAACGATATAGAGCGGCTGAATGCACAAAAGAAGAGCCAACTATAGGCTCTCACTGGAGAGACTCACTGAAGTTTTAAGGAGTCACATGGGTTGAAAGTGAGAGAATGGAAAAAGATATTCCATGCAAAAGGTAACCCAAAGAAAGTAGAAGTGGCTACACTTCTATTAGAAAAAATAGATTTAAGTGAAAAATTGTCATGTGAGAAAAGAAGGACATTATATAATGATAATAGTGTTGACTCACCAGGAAGATAGAAAAATTATGAATACATATGCACCCAACATCAGGACCTCTAAATATGTAAAGCAAACACTGACATAGCTGAAAGGAGAAATAGCACAATAATACAAGAATAGTAGGAGACTTGAATACCCCATTTTTAAGAATGTATAGATCATCCAGGCAGAAGATAAGTAAGAAAGTAGAGTGTTTTAATACACTGCACACCAAATGGACATGACAAACATAGAACATTCCACCCAACAGCAGCAGAATACAAATTCATCTCAAATGTACATGGAACATTCTCCAGGATAGATCATGTGTTAGGTCACAAAACAGGTTGAATAAATTTAAGAAAATTGAAACCATATAAAGTATCATTTCCAACCACAGAGATATGCAACTAGAAATCAATAACAGGAGGAAAGCTAGAAAATTCACAAATATATGGCAAAGGAAACAACACACTTTTGAACAACCATTGGATCAAAGAAAAAATCAAAGAAGAAATTATAAAACATCTTCAGACAGATGAAAATGAAAACACTGCATGCCCAAACTTATGGGATTCAGCAAAAACAGTACTACGAAGAAAGCAGTGTGTTGCAATAAATGCCTACATTGAGAAAGAAGAAATATCTCATATAAATAACCTACCTGTATGCCCCAAAGAGCCTGAAAAAGCAGAACAAAGTAAGCCAAAAGTTAGCAGAAGGAAGGAAATACAAGATTAGAGTAGAAATAAGTGAAATAGGCAAATAATAGACATAGTCAACAAAACTAGAATTTCTTTTTTCAGAAGATAAAATTAACAAACTTTTAGCTAGACTAAGAAAAAAGAAAGAAGGTTTAAATAAATAAAATTATAAACGGAAAAGGAGACATCATAACTGATGCTGCAGAAATAAAAAGGACCCTAAGAGACTGCAATGAACAATTATACTCCAAGAAACTCTATAATCTAGAAGAAAAATAGATACATTTCTAGAAATATACAACCTACCAAGTACCAAGACTAAATCATGAAGAAACAGAAAATCTGAAGAGATCTATAACTAGTATATGGATATTGAATCAGTAATCAAAAGCTTCCAGCAAAGAAAACCCCAATACCAGCTGACTTCATGGGTGAATTCTACCAGATATTTTTGTAAATTTTTACTTAAAAATTCTATTCATTTTTACGCTCATTACTGTTTCTCATATCCTGCATTGTTTGTTTTTTTCCTTCTTGCTGACCATAATAACTTTTATACTTATGTAGTTCTTATTACATTCCAGGCATTCTTAAGGAGTTTACATATGTGATCTGATTGAGTCCTGATACAGACATTATTATTATCCCCATTTTGCAGTTGAGGAAACTGAAGCACACTGACACTAAGTAACTTTCCCAAGGTTGCACAGCATGTGGCTCAGCTAGTATGCAAACCAGGGATTCTGTTTCCAGAGCACATGTGCTTAACCTCCATGCTTCTCTGCCTCTCAGTTGATTTCTTTTAGAGAAGGAGAGTCTGTGAATGGTATGTGCTGTTAGTCCTCTTATGACTGAAAATGTCTTCATTGTGCCCTCATCTTTGAACGATAGTTTGACTATAAACTTCAAGTCGACAGCTATTTCCCTCTATTATCTCTGGGCACATATTGTCACTGAGGAGTGGGCTGTCATCTAAGTTGTTTCTTTGAAGGTTCCCTGGAATCTGTTAATAGTGGTTATTTTCCCTGAATTTCTACAGTCTCATTATAATATGTCTATGGGTCATATATTTATTTTATATTCCCCGCACAATAGCCTGGAGTGAACTTCCAACCCATGGTCTTATGTCATTCTTCACTTGTGGAAAATCTCAGCTGCCATCTCTTCAATTATTTCTTCTTTACTATTGCCCCCATTCTCTTCTAGAACTCTTGTTAGACAAAGGATAAAGCTTCTCAATCTCTTTTCTGTGACTTTTTTTTTAAAGATTTTATTTTTTCCTTTTTCTCCCCAAAGCCCCCCGGTACATAGTTGTATATTCTTGGTTGTGGGTCCTTCTAGTTGTGGCATGTGGGACGCTGCCTCAGCGTGGTTTGATGAGCAGTGTCATGTCCGCGCCCAGGATTCGAACCAACGAAACACTGGGCCGCCTGCAGGGGAGCGCGCGAACTTCACCGCTCGGCCACGGGGCCAGCCCCCATCTTTTCTGTGACTTTTAACTGCACTTTTCTCATTTTTGTCTCTTTTTCTTTCTGTGCAATGTTTGAGGTAAATTTTGTGTTTTTCTCTACTATCTTCCAATTCATTAATTCAGCTTTAAAATATGTTCAATCTCCAGTTTATTCCTTTATTCCCTCTATTTTTTTTCCAATGACTCTTTTTCATTTTAAAATTTCTTTCTTATCCACTTATTTCATTGATACCAGTTTGCTACAATTTCTCACGATTTTTATTTTTTCCAGCATTATTGAGGTAAAAGTGACAAAAATTTTCTCTATGTAAGGTATACAACATGATGTTTTGATATATGTATATATTGAGAAACGATTATCACAATTAAGCTAGTTAACATATCCATAACCTCATATACTTACCACTTTTTATGTGTGTGGCAAGAATACTTGAGATCTTTCTGAGCAAATTTCCAGTATACAATAACATAGGCATTTACTGCTTTAACTTCCCTCTTAGAATTGTTTTTGGTATGTTGTATTTCTGTTTTCATTTGTCTCTAGGTATTTAATGATTTCTTCTTTGATTCATTGGTTGTTGAGGAGTGTGCTGTTTAATGTCCAAATATTTTTGAATTTTACAGTTATCCTCCTCTTTCTAGTTTCTTACCATTGTGATTGGAAAAGATACTAGATACAATTTCAATCTTCTTAAATTTCTTAAGACTTGCTTTACAGCCAAAATAAGATCTATCCTGGAGAATGTTCTCTGTGCAGTTGAGAAGAATGTATAGTCTGCTACTGTTGGGTGGAACGTTGCATTTATGTCTGTGAGATGCATTTGTCTACAATGTTATTCATGTCTGCTTTTTCCCTATTTATTTTCCGTGTAGATATACTTGCCATTGTCAAAAGTGGGATATTGAAGTCCTCTATTATTATTGTTTTGCTGTCTTTTTTTCTCTCCATTTCTGTTAATATTGGCTTTATATATTTAGATACTTTGATTCTGGCTGCATACATGTATTTATCTATATTATAGCTTGATGAGTTGACCACTTTATCACTATATAATGACCTTCTTTGTCTCTTGGGACAGTTTTAGACTCAAACTCTATTTTGTCTGATATGTTCGCCACCCTGTTCTCTGTTAGTTACCATTTGCACGGAATATCTTTTTCTATCCCTTCACTTTCAGCCTATGTGTGTCCTTAAAGCTAAAGTGAGTCTTGTTGGTAGCATATTGTTAGATCTTGTTTTTTTATCTGTTAATCCACCCTACGTATTTTGACTGAGGAAGTTCATTCATTCATATTTAAAGTGATTATTGATAGGTCAGACTTACTACTGCCATTTGTAAAGTTGCTTTCTCACTGTTTATTATTTCCTTTTTTCTTTTTTCCCTCTCTTGCCGTCTTCCTCTATGATTTGATGATTTTTTTATTGGTATGTTTTGAATCAGTTCTTTTTATGTTTTGTGTATCTACAAGAGGTTTTTTTGTGGTTCCCATTGAGCTTACATAAAACTCTACACTTTACTTATTCCCTCCCCATTTTATTTTATTGATGTCAAAATTTACATCTTTTTACACTGTATATCTGTTAACAAATTAGTGTAGTTATAGGTATTTTTAACAGTTTTGTCTTTTAACTTTTTTACTAGAGGTGAAAGTGACTTATGCACCATCATTGCAGTATTAGATTTTGATAGTATTCTGAATTTGACTATATACATACCTTTACCAGTGCATTTAACATTTTCAAATGATGTCATGTTATTAATTAGTATCCTTTTACTTCAAGTTGAAGAATTCCCTTTAGCATTTCTTGTAAGGCAATTCTAGTGGTGATGAGCTCCTTAGCTTTTGGTTGTCTCAAAAATTCTTTATTTCTCCTTCATTTCTGAAGTGCAGTTTTGCCAGATATATTATTCTAGATTGGCAGTTATTTTCCTTTCAGCACTTTGATTGTATCATCCAATTCTCTCCTCTCCTGGCCTTCTGCTGAGAAACTCCAATAGCCTTATGAAGGCTCTCTTGTCTGTAATGAGTTTCTCTTCTCTAGCTCCTTTCAAAATTCTCTTTTATTTTGTGATTTATTCTTTGACCAACTGGTTTGTTTAAGAGTGTGTTGTTTATTCCACATATTTTTGAATTTTCCATTTTTTCCTTCTGTTATTGATTTCCACTTTTCCTTTTGTTATTGATTTCATTCTGTTATTTCCCCTTGTTATTAATTGCTGTTGATTTCTAGTTTGGTCTATATTTGTCTCATTATGTCTTTATCTGGTTTTGGTATCAGATTAATGTTGGTCTTAGGACATGAGGTAGACTATGTTTCCCCTTCTTCTATATTCTGGAAGAAATTTGTGGAATTCGTATTATTTCTTCCTTAAATGTTTGCTAGAGTTCCCATTGAGGTCAATTGGGCCTGGATTTTCTTGGTTTAAAAGTTTTAACCATAAATATAAATGATTTCTTTAATAAATATGGGACTATTCAGATTGTTCATTTTTCTTTGAATAAGTTTTGGTATTTTGAGACTGTCAAATAATTTGTCCATTTAATCTAAGTTGTTGAATTTGTTGACTTGAAGTTGATAATAATATTCCCTGATTATTTTTTAAATATACATTGTTCTTTAGGAATGTGACCTTTTTCATCTCTTATAACATCCCATGTTTTGAAGTCTACCTTTTTTTGATATTATGATAGCTTCTCCAACCAGCTGTTGATTAGTGTTACACTGCTATAGTTATTTATTATTTATAATTTATATTATATTTAATTTATTTTAATCTATGTTCATTTTTAATATGGATTTCTAATAGTGTACAGTTGGAACTTTTAAAAAAATCTGATATGACAATCTTTGTCATTTAATTGGCATATTTAGACCATTTAGATATAATATAGCTATTTATATTATTAAATTTAGGTATCCAATTTTTATTTCTTTTATGTTTGGCTTTGTGTTTTTCCCCTTTTGTTCTCCCATTCTTGCCTTCTTATGAATTCTCCTAGCATTTTTTAATATTCTGCTTAATTTGATGTGGCTTTTGGCTATATCTTTTTGTATTCTATTTTGTTTGTGGCTGCTTTAGAAATAAAAAATGCATACCTATCCTTTCCCATCCTATTCAGATTTAATATTCAACCACTTTAAGTAAACTGTAGAAAATTTCCTTCCATAATTGTGCCTTTATTATCTCCTCTTTATGTTCTAGTTTTAATGTGAATTACTTCTATATATTTTGTGAATCATACTATGTTAAGATTATTGCTTTCAACAGTAATATATATTTTAAAGAATTTAGAAGTGGAAACTATTCTTTTATATTTATCTGCATACTTATCGGTTTTTTGCTGCTAATTAATTCTGAAGTTCCTAGTTTCTCTTTGCTATAGCAATTTCCCTTCAGCATGAAGGGCTTCCTTTACCATTTATTTGGTAATGAATATGAATTCTGGTAATGGTAATGAATTCTCCTAGTAATGAATCTCATAGGTTTTCATTTGATACTGTCTTTATTTCACCTGCATTCTTGAAAGATATTTTTGCTGGATATAGAGTTATGGATTGACAATTTTTTCCTTTATACTTTAAAGGTATTGTTCCACTGCCTCTAGCCTTCAAAGTTTCTGATTGAAAATCCACAGTCACTCAAATCATTGTTCCTCTATATGTTATATGTTGCCTTTTTCTAGCTGCTTTCAAGACATTATCTTTGACTTTTAGAAGTTCATCATGTGACTGGATATGATATTCCATAAGTTTATTCTGTTGTGGTTCACAGAGATTTTGATTCTGTGAATTAATGCCATTCGTCAAATTTTGAAATGTTTCTATCAATTATTTTTGCACTAATCTTTCTCTTCTCCTGACCTGTGAAGACAAATATTTAGAACTTTTGATATTTTCCCACAGCCTTCCGAATACTTCTTATGTTTTAACTATTGTTTTTCCTCTGTTTGGAAAATTAGATAATTTGTAATTATATACCTTCACATTCACTGACTTTTCACTCTCATCTGCACTCTGGTTTTGGGCCAATCAACTAAAATGATTTCAGATATTCTATTTCACATCTGTAAAATTTCTAGTTAGTTCTCATTTATAGGTTTTGCTTCTTGCTGAAAATGTTCAACTTTCAATTCATTTTCAAGAGTATCTACCTTTACCCAGTGGAGCATTGTTATAATAGCTGCTTTAAAGTCTTTTTTCTGATAATTCCAACATGTGGGCTATCTCAGTGTTAGCATCTTTTTATTGTATTTTTCACAATGAAATTGGCCACATTTCCCTGTCCTTTCTTTGTCAAGTAACTTTAGTTTGTAAATTGTACATTTTGAATACTATGCTGTTTAGATTCTTAGTCCTGTTAAAAAACCATGTAGATTGTTGATGATGATGATGATGATGATCTTTGTTCTATCAATCACTCAATTCAATTTGATTCAGATTACTAGTATTGTCTTTCCTTCAATGGCAGTGCAGTTTTAAAAGCTTTTGCTATGTCTCTTTGTATCTGTCTTACATATGAATCACTCAGGGTTCTTCTGAGGCTTACACAATGGAATAAATTATTTAATTTTCAAAGTCTTTGAAATTATGCTTTGAGTTTGATTCATACATTCACAGCTTAGCAGTGAGCCCAGGGTAATGCTAGTTAATACACTGAATTATGGGGTTCCCTTCTCCAGCTCTTTCTTCTTCATGATCTTCAATCTTTCATGATTCCCCACATTCTGTGGTCCAAAGATACTACATTTATCATCCTTTGGCCCCAAAAATGGGGTTTCTCTCAGAATTTAAGCTGCTTTCAGTGCCACTGTACAATTCCCACAACTTGGGCCATCCTGATGGCAAAGTGGAGAGAAATAAAGAGAATAAAACCCCTCATTTTTCAGAGCTTAGGGTTCAATTCCTCTGCCCATAAAGATGATGTTTCCCATATAGTTTTAACTTCTGGTGCCACATAGTACCTGTTCTCCTGAGGGAACCACCTTTTCTGAGCCACAAGGAAAACAAAACAGAGAAAAAGTTAGTAGGAATTGCACCCACAGTCTCTGAGTCACAGGAATTCCTCCTTTTCAGTGTTCTGGGAGGAAAGATGAGGTTTCTCTTGGAATTAGAGCTGCTGGCATTCTACTGCACCAGCTGTGCCCGTGGCTCACTCTGAGGTCACAAGGAAAATGAGGAAAAATGCAGGAATATCATCCCCATATGTGTTTCTTCTCCAGGTTTTGGTACTTCCTTCCAAATCTGCTTTTATTTCTTTTTCAGTATTTCAGGTATTTACTTCTTGTATTTTGTTCAGAGTTTTTAGTTGTATTCAGTGAGAAAGATGGGCTTCAGTGGGCCTACTAAAACTTGTATGTTTTTAAAGTATTAAAAGAAGTTTTAAAGAAGGTTGTTTTCTCTTTTATATTTACACACATATTTAATTTTTCTCATGATCTTTATTCCTTCCTTGTAGATCTAAGTTTCCCCCTGTTAATATTTCTCTTAAACTTGAAGGAATTCTTTTGACATTTATTGTAGTACAGATCTACTGGAAATAAATTCTCTCAACAGTTATCAATTTGAGTAGTTTTCAGGCTTCATTCTTAATCTGTTAATCTACTTAATCTACTTAAATCTACTTAATCTACTTAAAGTTCACTGTTCTTTGATCCATGGGCTGATATATTTTTCAATTGACTATCTGAATGACCACATACTCTTTACTGAAGCCCCCCCTCCAAATTCACTGCACTATTAAATTTGACATAAGTCAGATAACTGTATATATATAGGTGAGTCTCTTTCTGAACTCTATTTTGTTCCGTTGGTCTATTTGTCTTTATAACAACACCACACTCTCAATTACTGTAGCTTTATGCAAGTCTTGTTATATGGTGGTGCATCTTCCCCAGTTTTTTTGTACGTATTCTCATATTACATTTTAAAATGTCTGAGTAGTGCACCAATTTTTATTCCTGATAGCTATATTGTGTTTTCTCTTTCTTTTATCATCAATTCTTTAAAGATATAGAATTACTATAATTATCAGTTTTAGTAGTTTCTTCCAAGAGCCAACTGTCTCTTTCTCGGTTTTTCTATATTACACTTTTTTTTTTTACTTTATTAGTTTACATATTTACATGCATATTTTTCTTTCTTTCTTTGAGAGGGAGGATCAGATCAAGATAATGATTTTAAGTTTATTAATACATAAACACACACACACAATCATACCTATACATATGCACACAGATACACCTTTAATACTAAAAATTTCTTTGTAAGCATTACTTTAGCTGCATTTCACAAGCTACACTCCTGTAGAGTCTTGGACTGAAATCTTCTTATTCAATTACTATGAGACGCTGAAAATTATATCAATTTTTCAGAGGTTTGCATCTTTTCCTTTTAACATTCACCTCTTTACAGCTTCACAATTTGATGTTAAAATAGCTGTGTGTTTGAGGCCCTCAAATCTCCAATTTTGTCATTCCAACCTCACAAGTCTGCAAAAATATTGTTCCTCTCTATTCAACATAGCGCTTTATTTGAGAAAAACCTTGATTCTCTGTTTCTTGACTGAATCCAAAATTGGCAACGGCTCACTGGCTGACAGTGGCTGCAAAAAGATAGCTCTTCTTTCCATGGTTCTTGGAACTCTAGAAGTTTATAGTCTCTACTCACCATTTTGCTTCTTCGTGTATTTAAACACGATATTTGCATTTTATCTTTTTTTCTAGTTGTTGTCATGAAAACATTTGTCTTCTGCAAACTACTCCATCCTACCTAGAAATAGCATTTTACTTTTTCATAAGTAAGAATGTGCACTTTTAAGGTATGTAGACTCTCTGTGCACATGTTCTTCATTAATTTATGAGTGCTCCTCTTTCTACAATGGCGTAGCTGGAACTAAATTACGTTTAACAAATAGTTTCTTTTTGTGACGAAGACTGACCCTGAGCTAACATCTGTTGCCAATCTTCTTTTTGCCATAGGAAGATTGTCACTAAACTAACATCTGTGCTAATCTTCCTCTATTTTATGGGGGATGCCAATGCAGCATGGCTTGACCAGTGGTGCTAGGTTCATGCCCAGGATCCAAACCTGCAAACCCCAGGCCACCAAAACAGAGCACATGAACTTAATCCCTATGCCATGGGGCCAACCCTAAACCAATAGTTTTCTAAAAACAGTAGCTTCACTACACATGAACTACAATTAGGATGACAATCTATCCCAGTTTGCTTGAGGTATTCCAAGATTATGTCTGTTTTCCAAGGATAACTATTAATAAAACTTGTTCTATCTATCTATTGCTGCATAACAAAGTCTCACAAACTTAGTGACTTTAAAAAACACACATTTATCGGGGCTGGCCCCGTGGCCGAGTGGTTAAGTTCGCGCACTCCACTGCAAGTGGCCCAGTGTTTTGTTGGTTCAAATCCTGGGCGCGGACATGACACTGCTCATCAAACCACGCTGAGGCAGCGTCCCACATGCCACAACTAGAAGGACCCACAACGAAGAATATACAACTATGTACCGGGGGGCTTTGGGGAGAAAAAGGAAAAAATAAAATCTTTAAAAAAAATAAAAAACAAAACAAAATAAAACA